>NW_015640452.1:838063-858685 GCF_001515625.1 Sinocyclocheilus rhinocerous
GCATAAAAAATATCTAGAAAGTTACAAATCTCAAAGTCCACTCCAAAGGGAGATATTTCTTTTTTTAAAAATCCCTTTTCAAGAACTACAACGAACGGCTCGTTTGTACTACAGCGTTTGTTTTCCGGGCTTTGTGATATCACAAAGCGGCTCATTGGAATATCATTAAAACGAATTCCCGCCTACAGAAATTCGAATGGTTGGGGGGTGGGGAGGGGTGAGGTGCGATTAGAACGCTTGGTTGAGTGAGTGCATCAGACGAGACGATGAAGAAGAAGTGCTGCTGCAGAGTTAGTGCATCAGAGAAAACGAAGAAGAAGAGCTGCTGTGCAGTAGATGCAAATTTTCGGCATGTCTAGAACAAATCTCAAGTACAACACGACGTAGCTGGGCGCCACGGACAGACGCCGAACGGCGCCGCCAGTGTGCATACACTCGTAGAAAATATTGTATTTGAATTTAAAAAATGTGGCGCGACGCGACTCTGCGCTTCTCGTCCGGTGTGCGACCGCCTGAAACGCTGTTTTTTTCACCTCCGTGCCCAAACGTCTTTGTTTGGGCTTCCGAAAGCGGATGATGTCAGGAAACAGTGGTTGCAATTTATTTTTTAACTCTGTTCCTGAGCATTATAACCCCAATTTGCTATTGTGGGCTGCGCATTTTACTGAGGACAGCTTCCACAACACGAGGGAGTACAGTGCCGGATTCGCCAAAAGCTTTTGTTGAAAGACGGAGCAAGGGGCGTGGCAGTACTGAAACACCGTTTAAGCTGTTCACCAATCACAACGCACTGGGACAGCTAACCAATCACAACACATTTTGTTTTTCGGAAGGCGGACCTTCATCAAACCCAGAACTAATCGAGCCGTTTGTGCCAGGATGGGGAGAAAAGGTATTTTAATAATGTAAATTATGTGAAAAATAATGCGTTTTTCGAACCACCAAGAATGAGAGCATGTTCTAGTACACCCCCAAAATAAAATCAAGACTTTGTAAAAGAGCATAATAGGACCCCTTTAAAGATTAATGTTTCAAATAAAAGCTGTTCTTTAGAGCTTTGTTCATAAAGGAATCTTGAAAAAAACATCTATCGCTGTTTCCACAAAATGTTAATCAGCACAACTGTTTTTAACATTGATAATAATAAGAAATGCTTTTTGAGCAGCAAATCAGTATATTAGAATGATTTCTGAAGGATCATGTGACACTGAAGACTGGAGTAATGATGCTGAAAATTCAGCTTTGCCTTCACAGGAATAAATTACATTTTAAAATATATTCAAATACAAAACAATTCCTTTAAATTGTAATATATTTTCACTATATTTTTAGTTTACTACATTTACTTACATTTTTTTATTTTGTGTCAAAAACAAACTATGCAATATGCATCAGTGTCTGACAATTGTGGGCCTGTAGTGCAACACTGATTGCTAAAGAAAATGCTCAACTGATCTGTCATATTTACTCACCCTCATGTCATTCTAAACCTGTGTGACTTTCTTGTTTCTGAAACACAAAAAGAAGGTTTTTTAATGCCTCAGTGAAAGTCGTTAGGGGTCTGATGTTTTTGGCCAAAGTGAACTTTCATTGTATAGACAAAAACAGTTCTTCAAATTATCTTCTTTTATGTTCTAGAGAATAAATAAAGACATGCAGGCTTGAAACAACATGAGGGTGAGTAAATGATGACAGAATGTACATTTTGGGGTGAACTATCCCTTTAAGGCAAGATAAACATAACACAGTGCTAGTCAAATAAACAAATATTACAATCAATCAGCCTGTGTTAAGCTTGAGTCATAGTTTGCCAGTAGAATAATGCTGTAATTGCACCAAAATAAATACCAACTTTATTAATGGATAAATGCTAAATAAACACCTCTCAAAACAAACCATCATTCTTTTACCTCTGGTGTGGTGAGTGTGTATGCCACACAGATGTGTTCTCACATGCACACTCTTGCCTTTATTTGTCAGCAGCTATTAACATCTATTACTCTGGGATTTTAATGTTGTTTTTCCACAGGTCCAAACACAGACGTTAATTTAGCATTTTACAAAAGAACTGACTTTAACTACAAAATAAGAGAAGTATAATGTGAAAGTTATTATACATGAAAAAAGATGAAGTCTGGAGAGAGAGAGAGAGAGAGAGAGAGAGTGAAAAGGAGGAAGCCTCTCCCTGGTTTGTTGAGAGATGAGAGGAAACTGCAGCATATTTCTGGTGAAGGCAGACCGTCCACCATCAAGCTGCATTCTTTCCTGAAGCTGCCTGTTTTTTCCAGCTTATTTTTTCCCCCCAGAAACACCACAGGGCCAGTATGTATCTGAACATTAAAACGTTCACACTGAAAGTTTTGCACAGCAAAAAAAAATAATTTTCTTAATTATTTACTGCTGTTCTTTCGACAAATGAGTTATTGATTTGAGTCCGATATAATGACTGAAGAGGCATATATTAAAAAATAAGTGATGTCAGAGGCATGGTGTTTATTTAGATCACTCAAACCCAGTCCCCACGTCATGAGAAAGAGCATCACAGATTGAAGAGCATCACACTCTTACCCTCTTTCATCAAAGCCTGAGCTTATGTGTGAGTCAGTGTGTGTGTGTGTGTGTTTTTCCTCTGGAGACCCCAGACCTCCACCCAGCTCTTTTTGTCAGCAGTGTGTCTGTCTCACAATGAGTGCAAAGGGAACTTAGCGAGTTGGAGGCGAGTGTGGAATTTGGCTGACATTTGCAGAGCTTGCTCTTTCTCCCTGGACCATCATGCCAAAATAGCCAGATCTTGGATCCAAACAACGGTGTCAGTTGCCAAGGAGCTGAGCTCACACCTAGTGACCAAACAACAACATGGAATGAAGGCATTTGCTGCTCTCCCTGAGAAATATGCAGCCACACACACACATGAATGCGCTCTGTGTGAATCTGTATACACCAGCTATAACAGATTTATAGCCAATACAGGATCGGCAGAGTGTGCGTTCTGTAACGTAGCGGTATTGTACTTCTATGGACTGCACGGCACAAGTGTTGAAGCTGCTAGATCCAGTGCTGTAGGTTATGTTTCATGCTTTGTCAGACGCCCTGAGAAAGTCATGGGAGGGGAAATAGAGATGAGTTCTACATGAGCCTTCTGCCACGGCGCATCATAATTACAATAATAAGGAAACCTGATCAGACACGCACGCTAAACTGTTCTCAAGGAGCCAGACCTGAAAACTTCCTCATTTAAGATAAATGAGTGCTGAAATTACATCAGCTCACACCCTTGGGGAAGAGGCCGGATCCTTGGAATGAAATTGATGTAACTTTTTTTTTTTTTTTTTTTACCATGTAGCAACATTTCTCATGGTTATAGACTGGCCCTCTGGGTGTCTGATGGAGAAAGGTTACTACTCATTTTTGAAGCTTACAAGGAGAAATGTGACTCTGCAGAGGCATTTGTGAGGAAATACATTGTCATACTGCTTTTAGTAGTGCTTGTTAGTGCTTGTTGTTATTACCGTTGCTCATAGGCAGAGCTGAACAAACCCTTTGGTACGTCACCTTTTGAGCTGCTAACAAGATTGATATCTCAAATAGTGTGACTTAGGGATAGAAATCATGAAGAATGTATTAATGCCAATACCTACCTTTTCCAAGTAGTGATTTTATTTCTTTCTTTTTTTTAAATAAAGTAATATTTTAAAAATAAAGAAATAAAAATTAAAGCAATTCCATTGCCAAATGGTGAGATCATTTCAATTAATACATGCAAAACTTTTAAGTCTTTAATAAGTCTTTACAATATTTAGCCTTAATGATATGTTAAATATCTATACTAAACAAAGAAATAATGTGAAAAGGAACTGACCATTAAATGATTGTCCATATTACTAGTATCTTACTTGTCTATGCCTTTGCGCTCACCTGTGCTGCTTTTTAATCGTTTTTCTATGTAAAAATGCTCTAGATGTATGTATTTGCTTTTTTTAATTTAATTTAATTTTTAATTTTTTGCTTTTTCCACATTTTTAAGATGCCATGTCAAGTTAAAAGAAGCTCCGGTTTTGAAAACATGCCTCAAAACCCTGCATTCTTTTCCATTCTTCTGCACTGTGCCTCACATTTTTAAACTCAAGATTAGGCTACATTCTGTGTGAACAGCCCCTATGCAGATGTTCACACTGCAAGCCTTTGTGCTCAATTCAGATTTATTGTCCAGATCCGATTTTTTTTTTTTTAAGTGTGTTTGAAATCAGATTTGAGTGTGAAGTGTTTATGGTCCTGAACTGACCCACATGTGCAAAAGAACAAAAACAAAGACACCACACAGCACCCTGTCATAGGGAACTGACACTTAAATCAGTGTTTACACATTCATTTATAAGCTGTTATGCTGCGGAATCAAGTGAATTTGTGTGTAGCCAATAAGGAGGACACAGATGATGATGAGAACAAAGCTTTTGTAGTTTTCATAATTTCATTTGAAGTTTTGCTTGTGTAGAGCTGTCACCATAATGCACCTCACTGTCCCTTCACTGACTACAGTCCTGGCTGTCTTCCATGTTAACTGAGTGACCAAAGAGCTTCCGCTATTTAAAATCTTTGGTGTGGCTCCTGTCAGTGCAGAATTGTGATAAATGTCAATCTAGAGTGACATAAAAGTTGCATTAATTACAATTTGACTGTTCCAATTGAGGTTGCATTGAAAAACATCAGACCTGTATCTGATTATTACCACATATGGAAGTGGCCCAAATCAGAAACAAAAAAACCCCCTTGGATTCCATGTGGTGTGCGCTGTTCAAACTGTTATGGGGGGAAAAAACAGGTCTGAGAAATATGAGCAAAAACTCAGATTTGGGCCACTTTTGCCTGCAGTCTAATTAATACGTAGCCTAAAAAATATGATGTTAAATTTGACTTGCAGGAAGATAAAACAGCCAGTAAATCCCACATACTTCCTTTGAAGGAGGGACTTTACTCATTTACAGAGTTCAGAATAGCATAGTGACTTGTGGGTGGGCTCCTTTGACTAAGCAACCACCCAAAACACCTTAGCAACATGTCAACAACATTTTATCAATGCACTGGCAACCCCCCAGAACATTTGCACAGGCAACCGCCACTAGCATTTCCTGCAGAAGACTTAATGCCATGTCTACATGAACATCCTTTCATGTGTAATGAGGACCACCCATTACTGGACTTAGTTTTGTTTTGATATGTGTGGAATGTGTGAACCATCAGAGCGCTATCCATTCATGAAGATAAATGTGCATGTGAATTCCTTCCCCCAGTGTGCAGAAAGACGTTCACCTACATTAAGCAATCACAGGGATTTTCTGATGTGAGGAGTGTTTTTAGGCCAGAAAATATTGAGTGTTGCCAGGGGGATTTCCATTTGTAAGGTTTACAACATTGTGTACCTGTGGAAGAAAAGCATTAACCTTTAACAAGTGTCCGTGTTACTGCGATCCATTCGTAGCCATGCGCACACTTGGCCAACAAACCACAGTGGCCCTGCCAGCTTTGTTACTTTTTAACAAGAAAGTTATTTTTGTCATGATAATCCCCTTCTGCACTGACAGGCTAAAATTCTGAACTATTTTCCAACACTGGTGTTCAGTGTTCAGAAAGCCTGTTGTAAATTTGACACCCTCTCAGTAGCAGGCCTTGTGTTCCAGTCCAGCCGAAAGAGAGACAGGTGAATACCGAGTAACAGCCACTGTTGCCAACTCTCGCGAGACGAATAAGCAACCGCTGCTTCAAAAACAAGCCCAAAACAAGCCCAATATTTTTTTGATGATTTATTATCATCAATGTTATTTATTATCAATTATTTATTACCAATAAATGAGCCTGCAACATATTAAGCTGAAACCACTCTTTTATCTGAAAAGCAAAAACAGAAGCTATTTTACAAAAATCAGCAAACTGCAACAAAAATGGGAACAAAACTCATCTCCAATCACCTGTGAGCAGAATAGGATTGGAGAAAAGGAGAAAAACACAAGAGCTTCAAAGGGGAACTGTAACATAGCCACATCTGCAGCACTTATATTATTGCACTGGTTGGCTATTAACTGCGAGCAGACAGAGTGTCATTCAATGAATTGGAGAATACGGCGGACATAAATAAAGAAACGAAGTTGCTTGTCAGATTTCCCTAACAAGCAACCATATTTTTTTTAAATAAGCCCAAAAAACCGCAACCCGCGACCTGGGATTTTTTCAAGCAACTTATATCTAACCTAATACGCGGACTTGGCAACTATGGTAACAGCCCGTCCAAGGGGAATTCACGACTTGTATTCTCCTCTGTATGTGAGCTCATAGGGTTACAGAAAAGCTTAGCTGGCAGATTATCCAGACAGTGCTCGGCACTCCGGTGAGGACCTGAAACTGCCTTCTATCAGGGTTCCTAATATAGTTTTGGAAGTCTCCTACAGCAGGTTTACATGCATGCAAGAAAACATTTTAGTTTTCTCATAGTATACATTTAATTTTGATTCGTTCAAAGCATTTCAAAGAATCAGTTTCTCTAAACCCCTCCTTTCCGTGAGCCTACACTGCTCTGATTGGTTAGATGTTCTAGTCCTTTGTGATTGGTCTACTGCGTACAGCGTATACTACAGTGTTTGAGGGCGGGTCAAGTTGTTCGCGGACAATGTAGAACATAGGCGGGCATTATTCAAATTTATTACACGCTCTGTGGAATACTTGATTCTGATTGGTCAGTCGCGACATTCCGAGGTGTGTTATCCCTCGATAACAACCGGTAAAAACTAATAACACAGGCTCATCCGGGTAACTGAAGTCGGCGCTATATTCTTACTAGGAACTGTTTTTTCTTGGTGGAAGCTTTGCATTTGTTTAGCTAATAAAATATTAAAACTCGATTCAAAATGGTGTACAATTATTTAATTATGTCATCCTGGTATCGCAGACTCGCTCTCGTTTCATACAAACGCAGCTGCTGCCATTTTGCTACGATTGCTTTGTACGCTGTAATGGATTATAAGATAACTAACAAACTGGTAAGATTTGAAGACATTTTCGTCTTAAATCTTTCATCGCCATAATTATTTATGTGGTGAAATGTTGTGTAATAAGTGGTTTGACTGCATCGTATCCCTTAAATGTCCGTCTAGTCTTAACTGCTTGCTCGCAAATGCTGTTTTTAATTGGAAGCTTTGCGTTCAAATATTTCAACTCAAATCAATATTTCGTGTCTAATTATTTACTTGTGTGGCAAGTAGCCGTGTAATAAGCGGGATAATGTGCATCCAGCCGGTTGTTATCGCAGAATAACCCCCGACAGGGTGACCAGGACCCCGACACGAAGCAACTGGCTGGATGTACATTATCCCTTACGTGCGTGTGTTATGGAAGTGAGACTGGAATTCCTGATGACTCATTTAGGTTGTTCAGAGTCGATTCTTTTTTCTTTTCTTTTTTTGAGAGACAATAATTTATTTATCGTGTTGGCTTCACAACTTTGCAGACCGTTTACATTCACAGACAGCTACATTACACACTACATGAAAGGTAATATTCGAAAATGCATAATAGGGGCACTTTAAAACAAAAAAAAAAAGTCTGAATGTCATTAGGTAAAAGGATTCTTTTGAATATAATTATCAAAACAGTTATAAACAACATTTATTTGAAATGGAAATCTTTTGTAACATTATAAATGTCCATATAATATATCCTTGCTGAATAAAAGTATTAATTTCTTAAAAATAAAAATTCATACTGACCCCAAGTTTTAAACGGTACTGTAACAACAGGTCTAGTTCATCACATTAACTATGAACATTGCAATAGTTTTTTTCTTGATTTTGAGCATAATTTCTTGTGGTGTCTTGAAGTCGGCGCTATATTCTTACTAGGAACTGTTTTTTCTTGGTGGAAGCTTTGCATTTGTTTAGCTAATAAAATATTAAAACTCGATTCAAAATTGTGTAAAATTATTTAATTTTGTCATCCCGGTATCGCGGACTCGCTCTCTCGTTTCACACAAACGCAGCTGCTGCCATTTTGCTACGATTGCTTTGTACGCTGTAATGGATTATAAGATAACTAACAAACTGGTAAGATTTGAAGACATTTTCGTCTTAAATCTTTCATCGCCATAATTATTTATGTGGTGAAATGTTGTGTAATAAGTGGTTTGACTGCATCGTATCCCTTAAATGTCCGTCTAGTCTTAACTGCTTGCTCGCAAATGCTGTTTTTAATTGGAAGCTTTGCGTTCAAATATTTCAACTCAAATCAATATTTCGTGTCTAATTATTTACTTGTGTGGCAAGTAGCCGTGTAATAAGCGGGATAATGTGCATCCAGCCGGTTGTTATCGCAGAATAACCCCCGACAGGGTGACCAGGACCCCGACACGAAGCAACTGGCTGGATGTACATTATCCCTTACGTGTAGCTGTTATGGAAGTGAGACTGGAATTCCTGATGACTCATTTAGGTTGTTCAGAGTCGATTCTTTTTTCTTTTCTTTTTTTGAGAGACAATAATTTATTTATCGTGTTGGCTTCACAACTTTGCAGACCGTTTACATTCACAGACAGCTACATTACACACTACATGAAAGGTAATATTCGAAAATGCATAATAGGGGCACTTTAAAACAAAAAAAAAAAGTCTGAATGTCATTAGGTAAAAGGATTCTTTTGAATATAATTATCAAAACAGTTATAAACAACATTTATTTGAAATGGAAATCTTTTGTAACATTATAAATGTCCATATAATATATCCTTGCTGAATAAAAGTATTAATTTCTTAAAAATAAAAATTCATACTGACCCCAAGTTTTAAACGGTACTGTAACAACAGGTCTAGTTCATCACATTAACTATGAACATTGCAATAGTTTTTTTCTTGATTTTGAGCATAATTTCTTGTGGTGTCTTTCTTTCTTAATGAAACTTGGTTTGATATTTTGTTTCTTCTGTAGCGTTTCATGTAAGTGTGACTTAAGTGTCCAAATACAGATACCTCACTAGAGGCCATATGACAACGTGCACTTAGGTTGGGTCCTCAGACTTTCAGTTTCAGGCAGGACATGCAAATACTATGATTTACATAGCGGAATTGGGGATTTCCCTTACCCCCTTTTTTTTTCTTGATCTACTGAGTTGATCTACTGTAAAGATGGTGTGTATTTTTTTTTTAATCTTTGTGTCCTTTTCATTCCCACCATCGTTTTGCATGTTTTTTGCGCTTTTTCCATGGTCTACTAAACTCCAGTGACTTTGCTTATGAGTTTTCACTGGCTGACTGGGGTTACATCACACACCTAAGGGCCTCCACTTATGACCTGTGCTTCAAAGCGAGTCCAAACACAGCACCCCTCTGTTTATAAAGAGCCCTTTGTTTCTGTGTTAATCTACTCTGAGCATGGGCCCTACTGTAACTTCAACCCTCTCTCACACAAACACACACACCTATCCCAAATGCAGCCTGATCTAGAAAACCACACTCATGCTTGCCTTAAATGAATGTACCTTTGCCACTGTTTTTTTTCTGTCAAAATACCACACTTCAGTGCATGGTATTTCAAAAAAATGTTGTCACCATGATACCAGAACCATGGTAATACTTTAATCATAAAATAACCTTTTAACTTTTTTACTTAATGTTGGCCTAACTATGGTATTTTGACCAGAATACAAAATATTGGTACCATATCAATTATTGTCAAATTCTGGATTTTTTTTTTATAAGTCTCGGTTGATATCAAATGTGTAATTGTGCATGCTCATTTTTTAAAAATATTTCGATTACATTAACTTTAAGTGAGCATTAGATGACAGTAAATCTTAAAAACACTAATGTAATAACACTGTTAAATGTACTCTTTAGTGATTCTCAAAATTAAAATAAATTTTCCATACTGTACAATATAATGTTGTGATGCCTAAATTGACTTGTAGCATTCAAAATGAGTGAATCATTTTTATTTTTATTTATTTATTTATTTATTTTACTTAGCAAAGTATACCAGTTTCAGTAGCAGTTATTGGCCTTAACATAAATACTTATCAGCTTATTGTCCAGAATTTTAATGCCAGTGCTTACTTATGGTACAGTTGTCTGCAGTGAGTAAGGGCTTTACTGATGTGCCTCTCTTCTGGGTGCAGAAAGAGAGAAAATTAATCTTTGGGTGAGATTTGTAGAAAAGACAAGTCAAACCACACAGTCTTTGCATGCCAAATCCATGGCACAAACTTCTAAATTGGACTGACAGACTGCTTGTGTATCTGTAAACACGTGTGAAAGTGAGTATCACACAGACTGTGTATGTCCTGGCAGGCCTGAGCAGGCAGAGGATCCCTCTGTGCAGCGTACACAGCTGCTGAACAGAGCCGTGTTTGTGTGTAGCCAGCCTGTTCCGCTGGAAATCTTAAACTGCTGGGAAGGAGGAAGTGATCCTGGCAGTTGGCTGCAGCTCTGAGAGCGAGTCAGGAGCTGGGCGTCCCAGTCCTGCACTCAACACAACAGAATCAGTCATGGAGCTGACACACACACACACACACACACACACTTGCAGCAGCATTCAGAAAGAGATGGACTGTTTGTTGTCTATCTTAAAGCAATCAACTAAGCAGTCAGGTTGAGCCATCACAGGCCCGAATAAAGTCACTGTCATAAAATATTCTGGGATTGTAGGAGTGGGCATAAACCTATACTGGAATCAGCTTTTGTGAGGCATCTAAACAAATAAGAGAGGTGCATGTTTGTGTCCATGACTCAGTTTACACTGTGGTGTTTTGGCTGATCACAAATGGTCCGCACTAAATATAAATGTAACCTAGTTTTAATGTAGTTATATTATTTTGAATGTATTTATTTTCATTTCTTTTTAATTTTAATTTATTTTGCTTATAGGATCAACTGAGGCAGATTTTCGTACCAAGTGTAAACAAGCCCATGTGATGCAGGGTAAAATGAATGCCACACCATTACAAAGCGCTTGGTCACCATCCACTTTAACACACATAGAAAAAGAGGAAGCCTGCAGAGAGCATGCAAGAGAGGAGGAGGTAGAAAAAGCAGAAGTGTATAAAGGGAGTAGGCGGCGATGAAGAGGAGGAAAAAGAGATGAAGAAAAGAGGGATCAGACCGAGATGAGTGTGAGGAAACCAGCAGAACAATGGCGAGAGAGAAGCGGAAAAGAGCGATGGAACAAAGAAGCACATGCATGGATTAATTAAACAAAGAAAGAAAGGAATTTAGAGGAATAAATGTTGGGGAGGGGTAGGAGAGGTACGCCTGGGGACAGGAGCCACCGCTCCTCCAGCTAGACTCGTGGAGGTTCACAGGGCATGAAGTTAATTAAGAAGAGAAACTTTATCCTACCGGCTCATTCAGCCACATCTTGCTTTCTCTCTCTCATTGTTTCTTTAGCTCTGTTCTTGTTGTCTCGACTTAAATATTTTCTTTGAACATGTCTGAATTTTACCATGTCTGACATGTTTCCATGAATTCATATATAAAGTCAGCATGAAATCAAATTGACGAGTATTCTTTCCTGATTTTATTGTGCTAAAATAACTTGCGCCACCTCTGAAACACCTTTCCTTTTTGACTGATGTCATCAAGGCCGCTAATGTTGAAATCAACAGGTGCCAGGAGAGTTTCAGAAGAGTTGTTTTTCCTAATCTCCCTATAAACCCTGCTATGTTATGTCAACTTTTCACAATCCATTCTGTTTGTATAGAATTAAATCCTGCCCTACTTTTTTGCCTTCTTGAATATCCAGTTTTACTCTGAAATTCGTAAGACTTTTCATCTGATGTATGTTGTTTTACTTTAAAAACAAAACGAACAGTTCTCATTCTGATGCATGTTTAAATGAAACTGAATGTTTAACTGTAGAAATGTTATGTAAGACGGGATTTAATTTTATCTATCAGATTGGATTGTAAAAAGTGGGGTGTGATATTCAGAGATTCAGAGGTGAAGAGAGCTATTACTTCTTGATAAAAGCAAACATTTAGCTCTTGCACTGGTCGATCATGCAAAAAGACCAGGAACATTTAGTAAGAAAGACATTTTGCTGTAATGTTTTCTTTAAGCCATGTCAGAGGTTTAGCTTTTATCATACAGTGTATATACACTTGTGTGTGTGTCTGCTGACATTAAGTATTTGAAGGGAGTGTGAATCGGAACACATGTCTTTTAAGTGTTGAGAGACTGAGCCTCAAGCTGTACAGAGAGGAGATTCGACTGGTTTCCCTGTCATTTGTGTCCAAGGCCAAAGGAAAGTTTGTCCATTTGTGTGTCTCCCTGATGAACGGACCTGATAATTAATGGTGTGTGAGGATGCTTGCATGAAAACAATCTGTTAAACATGGGTGAATTTTGACACCAGTAAGGAACAAAACAGGATTGCAGTTTTATCAT
The DNA here is from genome assembly GCF_001515625.1 of Sinocyclocheilus rhinocerous. Classification (NCBI taxonomy): domain Eukaryota; kingdom Metazoa; phylum Chordata; class Actinopteri; order Cypriniformes; family Cyprinidae; genus Sinocyclocheilus; species Sinocyclocheilus rhinocerous. The sequence goes on from NW_015640452.1 coordinate 850,480, forward strand.
GGTGCACATCACAGAAAAAAAGAGCATGTTCCCTTGTTAAAGTGATTTTGATTGGTTGAGTTTTGACAGCTAATGCCTTGGGTTGTTTCCAGTGCCATAGATTTTATTTTGTCTGTACAGCGTTTTACAGTTTTGGCTCACGCCTTTGAGTGATTGAGAGAGGCTGAGGCAATGAGATTACTTTTCCATACCTCCTCAACATAGGATCACTCCTCATCTGTGCCAGATATCCAAATAAGGCCATAGCTGTCCGGTAATAAATCTCCATACGGAGTTCTAAGTGAAAGTTTGTGAACTTGCTAGTACAGACACGTTGAGTGTATTGGGTGTAGAAAGATCTAGAGTTGTTTATGGTGTAAACCCACAGGCTGAATCTCTGGTGTCGTGCCGTTAACGGCAACGGGAGGCTGCACTTACCAAGTAGGGCGGGACGAAGACAAGTCCTGATAAAGAGGTTTCCAAACAAATCTTGTGTTTGTGTGTGTGTGTGTTGTGATGCCCACTACACATTAGTGTTTGTGTTGTACTCCTAGTGAGATAATGTGTGTGATTGCGTGCCAATATGTGATTTGAGTACATGATTAGTAAGGCCATGGTGTACATACTCACAGCTGAGCGATTCCCATGACTGTCTAGGCTGACGTGGACTACTGATTATTATAAGAGCTGTAGGCGACTGAAGTATTTCCCGGTTGTGTGTTAGCAACTTTACCAAAAACTAGTTTTTCCACACAGAATGCTGTTTTGGTGAATTATGTCAAATGTTTGGCAAATATTATTTGTGTTTTCTGCTCTTATTTGGGGATTCCGAGGCAGGTTTTTTCAGTTTGACAGCTCTCTGAGGGCAGATTGGCATTAAAACCCATACTACTTACAAAATACTTACTATTTCTTCAGTATGTGGTTTGTATGTTCATAGTTTACAGTACACATTTTCTGTACCCATGGAATACCAGAATGATTTACTACAATTGCTAAAATGATCAGTATAAAAAAGTCACACTGCAAAGAATATAGTATCCTAAAGTGCAAGGTCTCTTTCTTGGCTCATTATTTGACTGGATTGCCACAAGTTAATTATTTTAATTTAAATGATTAAGGATTAAGTTAAAGTTGGATTCAAAAGTTATATATTCATTGTATGTCCCAGATGATAGCTGGATGCCACTTGTTGAATTAATCTAGACAACAATCTAGCAAACTACTGTTTGAAACATTTATAGTTCGTAATATGTTATCATATTGCTATCAGCAGTTCACATACATTTTTTTTTATTTAAATGTGCATAAAGTATATATACAGTAGTTCCTGCTCTAGATTTGTGATTCATCACTGACCACCTGAGTATTAGCTTTTTATCTTCAGCATTGGTCAAATTGGGAGTTTGATATATCAGAGAATATAATGACGCTTAAAACCCGTTTTCATTTGAAGCATGCTGGGTTTTTTTTTTAAGTATAGATTTTTTTATGTTGACCTTCAGTTTCGTCATCATTATATAAAAGTAATTATTGGTATATGCATCCTTAGTTTCAACAAATTATGCTTATATTTATGTGTGTGTACAGTCCTGAAGACTGCCTGCGTTGTACTCATAGTGAGATAATGTGTGTGATTGCGTGCCAATATGTGATTTGAGTACATGATTAGTAAGGCCATGGTGTACATACTCACAGCTGAGCGATTCCCATGACTGTCTAGGCTGACGTGGACTACTGATTATTATAAGAGCTGTAGGCGACTGAAGTATTTCCCGGTTGTGTGTTAGCAACTTTACCAAAAACTAGTTTTTCCACACAGAATGCTGTTTTGGTGAATTATGTCAAATGTTTGGCAAATATTATTTGTGTTTTCTGCTCTTATTTGGGGATTCCGAGGCAGGTTTTTTCAGTTTGACAGCTCTCTGAGGGCAGATTGGCATTAAAACCCATACTACTTACAAAATACTTACTATTTCTTCAGTATGTGGTTTGTATGTTCATAGTTTACAGTACACATTTTCTGTACCCATGGAATACCAGAATGATTTACTACAATTGCTAAAATGATCAGTATAAAAAAGTCACACTGCAAAGAATATAGTATCCTAAAGTGCAAGGTCTCTTTCTTGGCTCATTATTTGACTGGATTGCCACAAGTTAATTATTTTAATTTAAATGATTAAGGATTAAGTTAAAGTTGGATTCAAAAGTTATATATTCATTGTATGTCCCAGATGATAGCTGGATGCCACTTGTTGAATTAATCTAGACAACAATCTAGCAAACTACTGTTTGAAACATTTATAGTTCGTAATATGTTATCATATTGCTATCAGCAGTTCACATACATTTTTTTTTATTTAAATGAATGTGCATAATATATACAGTAGTTCCTGCTCTAGATTTGTGATTCATCACTGACCACCTGAGTATTAGCTTTTTATCTTCAGTCAAATTGGGAGTTTGATATATCAGAGAATATAATGACGCTTAAAACCCGTTTTCATTTGAAGCATGCTGGGGGTTTTTTTTAAGTATAGATTTTTTTATGTTGACCTTCAGTTTCGTCATCATTATATAAAAGTAATTATTGGTATATGCATCCTTAGTTTCAACAAATTATGCTTATATTTATGTGTGTGTACAGTCCTGAAGACTGCACCCGTCTCTGCTCTGGCTGCAGTGTTTGCGGTTATCTTTTTAGAGAGCTATATCACACTTGAGCGATAGAGACTTCACTCAAAGGAAGCTCAGAGCCAGCCGCCCTACGCCCTTTGTGCCTCTCCATTCTCGTCTTTGGCAACAGCAGCTGTATTTTTACATTTAGGAAGGAAGTTTGCAAAGAAGTTACACCAACCATGTTCCGTGTAAAGATGAGCATTAAACGGTTTGTATACAGGATAAAGTCCTAAATTAGATTCACCATCCCCTGGCTTCGTGCCTTCACTGGTGTGTGTGCGTGGGTGATCTCTCCTGTCAGGGGTCTTTTTGTGACATTGTGCATGAATGAATTTAAAGGGCAGGCTAGACAGCCCATTGATATGGTCATAAAACACGAGAAGCATGGAGATCTCCTTTTTTTTAGTTTTTTCTAACCGTAAAAACAGCTCTTTGCAATGGTGTACAGAGCCCAAAATTAACTTTATGCCACACCTGGCAAAGTTTTATATGTACTGTATATGTATATATTTTTATGTCCCAGTTGGAAGTGCAAATATTATATATCATACGCAAGATGAGCCTATTGTCGAAACATCATGATTTTCTTCCTCTTGTTTTGGTTTTGTTGGCTTAATGAAAAAAATAAGAACAAAAAAAGCCATCACATGGAGTTCTGGCAAAAACAACAAAACGTAAAACGTCCTTGATAAACTTCTGATTACATTTCCACTGACGTAAAAGACATGCACGTCGATTGGATTTACATGACTCACACAATTTCATTTAAACCAGGTAATGCTGCAATTCCCAAAGTTACAAGCTAAAAAGTAACCACAATTTTTATTCTCAGTTGGCTTTGACGAGTGTAAGCAACCTTATTACTTTGGATAAGAGTCAAAAGACTGTATCAGCATACTCATGAATCAAGAAACAATATGATGCTGTGATTATCAAAACGTATTGTTGTTTCATGTCTGACAGCCCCATGTGTGTCTCCCACAGACCCCCAGCGCCTGGGCCGATGAATGCGGAGAGAAGAAGAGGGGCTGTCACAAGCGCTCAGCCTCCTGCGGCAGCACTGACCAGCTAAAAGAGGTCAGGATGCGTTTAGGGCCTGATCTCCTTTCCTCCCCCGCGCTTTGTTCCATTCAGCAGAAGCAGGGCCGGGGCTGGACCCCCTCGTTGTCTTTCTCTCCCCCTTGTGAGATTGTGGATGAGGAGACGGGGCAGCAACAGGCTGTTGGGGGTGGTGGGGAGGGGAAGATGGAGGCTGTGTCATTATCATATTATTGGCAGGCTTTAGTGAACCAGAAGCAGCCTGGTGTCACCTCGCATTACACCCTCCCTTCCTCCTGTTTGTGTGTGCACCCTTCCTTCCCCTGTCACATCCACCAGTGGCTTCATACACTGTTCTCTCTATTCAGCCTGTCTTCTTCCTCTCTTCCACCACTTCATGGGTCTCCTCCCTTCATATATCTCTGCTGTGCCTCTTAAGTGCCAGGGTTTCACAGGTGTCTGTACGTACATTATCTTCTGCCACTTGTTATCTCAACTGCCATCTCTCACCGCTCAGTCGACTCTATACTCTAGTGTGTGTACTAGTGTTCTACTTCATAGTTAATCATTCTCTAAACAGTGAGCAGGTCATATGTGCACTCACTAAAAAACAGCCTACCTAGAAAACGTTTCTAGATATCATAGGAAAGTTGGCCTGGCATATCATGTTTTATCTAAATTCTAAGGCAGTAGACAGATGTTTACCCCAGAACTAACAGATTCTACTTGGAGCCATTCAGAGCTGGATGGGTGGATGGATGGATAGGTAGGTGGGTGGATGGATGGATGGATGGATGAATAGGTAGGTGGATGGATTGATAGGTAAGTGGATAGATGGATTGATGCATGGATGGATAGGTAGATGAATGGATGAATGGGTAGGTGGATGGATGATGGATAGATGGATAGATGAATGGGTGGGTGGATGGATGGATTGATGGATGGATAGTTAGGTGGATTGATGATAGCTAGATGCATGGGTGGATGGAAGGATAAGTAGGTAGGTGGATGAATGGATGAATAGGTAGATGAATGGATGGATAGGTAGGTTATGGATAGACGGAGCTATGGATGAATGGATGAAAGAAACTGAATGAGAGGAACTGGAAGCTTGTTAAAGCTAGTTTTTAACTAGTAAATACAGGTCTTAAAAAGATGTGAACGGTACAAAGAAGTAAGGATCTTGTAATTACAGTAATGAACAGTGATATTTGCTGCCTATGCAGACCATTTCAGATTAATCAAATGTGAGGTTCAGTTTCAGTTAGGATGCTCCCTTAGAAAGTATCTGCCTCAGTAGGCAGTGAAGACCTCTTGTAGATTTGGAACGGAGCTGTTGTGTCTGGTACAAACATGACATAATGTACCTTCTCAAACGAGCATCAAACAACACAAACAACTCTTCACCACAGTCACACACACACACAAAGCCCACAGGGACCCATTAAGCCCTGGTCAGAAACGCTTCTGTGGGAATTAATGTTGTCACATCCTGGGTGCTACAGGTGAGATTATTTTAACATATAAGGGTTTCGCTCATAGCCACTATTCACGGACTTGAGGCTGGGTTTAACTCGACATCCGATCCCATCTGGACATGTATTGCCTTCCTCTTTCCTAGGCTGGGGTAAAGAGAGAGTGAGCGGTAGGGTGTATCTGTTTTCTGTTTAATAAAGGAAATAGTACTAACGCAGTCAATCATAATTGTTTTTGAAAGCATGTGTTTTGGGGTGGAGAGAGGGTTTGGGTGTTTATTTGTGTACATAATGGATTACTTGAATGCAATGAGGAATGCAGTGCCATGAGACAATCAATAATCCCATCTGACCCTGGGCTCTGACTCACTCAGTGCTAGAGTTTAATAAGACATAACATACAGTCATTATTGCAGAATAATAATTTATCCAAGCAAGATAGATTTGAATGTTCACTTGAAGTGAGGAATATTGTCTGTCCTGACAATCTCTCTGTTTCAGATTGTGAAGCTGAGGCAGCAGCTCCAGCGCAGTAAACACAGCAGCCGTCACCATCACGACAAGGAGCGCAAATCTCCCTTCAATGGCAACCATGCTGCTTTCAGCCAGTCACAGGTTAGTTCTTTCTCATCTGCTCTGATCCCTGCAGACCTGGTGGAGGAGTTTACCTGGGGTGGTGTGGTGATGGTTACCAACAGGAACTCTGTTATTTCTGAGTCTCTCTCTCCTTCTCTCTCTCATAGAATGAGTTTTTACCTCTATAGCAGTGACCCAGCAACCATAAGCTGATGGTATACCAGTTTGTTTGTTTTTGGTTTTTTGTTTGTTTGTTTGTTTTTTTTGCCAAATTTATTAGTATGTACTGCATATATATTACCTTTTAAAAGTTTGGGGCCAGTAAGATTTTTAAAATGTTTTTGAAACAAATCTCTTATGCTCACCATGGCTGCATTTATTTGATCAGAATTATGGTAAAACAGTAATATTGTGAAATATTATTACGAATTAAAATAACTGTTTATTATTTTAATATATTCTTAAATATAATTTATTCCTGTCACGACAAAGCTAAATTTTCAGCATCATTACTCCAGTCTTCAGTGTCATATGATCCTTCAGAAATTATTCTAATATGCTGACTTGCTGCTCAAGACACATTTCGTATTATTAATGATGAAAACGGTTTTCAGGATTTTTATGATGAATAGAGAACAGCATTTATTTGAAATAGAAATATTTTGTAACATTGTAACCATCTTCACTTTTGATCAATTTAATGTCATTGCTGAATAAAATTAATTTCTTTAAAAAAAACTTACTGACCCCAAATTTATGTGGTATTGTACATTATTTACATGTATTAATTTAGCAGAAGCTTTTTTTCTCCTCGTTGAAAAAAACTCCAGTAGGCCTACATTGCTTAGCTCATTAAAAAGTCCACACGTTTCCTAAAAGTGCCCATAAGACTTTTCATGTCTTCTGAAGTCATACTGTAGCTGTGTGTAATGAACAGACTAAACGTCTTTACTGACTAAAAATCCTCGGCCAGTCAATGATATATTAATGCCACATTAATGATACACAAAAGAGAGAGAAAGTCTGTTTGTTGACATAAACGTAGCACAGTGCAGTGAGTGCACTTAATGCCATATAAGCAGAAGAAGGAACCAAACACAAACGTCGTGTATTATCAACACAGCAGTTTTGAATCTAAAAAAATGATCTAGGAACTAGAAGTGGGCTCCTGTGTCCTCTTTATAATGCCTCCCCATACTTTAAGCTACTGAATTTCTGCATAGTTTCTGCCACGTTCTCTCTCTCACTCATTCTGAAAGCATGAGTGGGTAAGTGTGCATACCACTGAGTATAAGCGTGTCGTGTGTGTGTGTGTGTGTGTGTGCTTTGCTTGCACTCTGGTCTTAATTGGCAAGGCCAGGTGCAGGCTTGCAGGCTGTTTCAGCGTGAAAGACCTCTCTTCATGAAGACAGAAACAGTGAATAAATTACTGTGGTCTGTCGCTTGGCCGTGTCTCCCTCCCTCTCTTCCCTGCCTCCGTCCTTTTCTCTCTCTCGCTCTGTTTTGTGTTTGCCCATGAATTAGTCCAGCATGTGGTGAATGTGCCGCACGCCTGGTCTTTACTGTACTATAGCTGTCAGCCAGTCAATTAAAGGCCACACTCTGCCCGGCCTGCTGGATGTGTGTTTTTGGGGCTCGTTGTGCGGCTGGGACGGTTTTTTTTATTTTATTTTATTTTTTTTAAGTGCATGGGCAGGCTCAAGCACCATCTGTCGTCTCACTGTATTCATCTTTTGTATTTAATCCTCTGAACAGATTCCCCACTCAAAGTCTGTGTTCAGAATGGAATACTAGCTTACTATACACTGGAGGTGCAGTATTCTGTATACATCATGTTGCCTACAACCTTTTTTTTTATTTTTATTTTTTTTATAATTAAACGGTACACATTATATTTAGTTAAATATTTGAAACGGAAGTATAATGAGTCATTGTCACATGACCCCATTACATTCCATGTATAATTAGTGGCATCACGTTATTAACTTGTAAATGAAAATGGTTAAATTACAATTTGTAATTCAATTTTGTGAACAAATGTCTTAACTTTTGGCAGTTTGGGTCAAATAAGGAGTCAGAACAAGGTTGTTTAATTGTGGGATAGCCTTTTCTGTGACATCATTGATAATAAGAAATGTTTATTGAGCACCAATAGTATATTAGAATGATTTCTGAAGGATAATATGACACTGAAGACTTGCAAAATGGCTGCTGAATGAATAAATTACTTTTTAAAAATAAATTAAAATAGTAGTAAAAGTTATTTAAAAACAGTAATAGTTCACAATATTACTGTTTTACTGTGTTTTTGATAAAATAAATGCTGCCTTGGTGAGCTTAAGAAAATGATGTATATCAGTTATTGATTTCATGTATGTTCTGTTTATTGTTTTCAGAAATGTAGCGCTTGTCATCTGTTTACTCTTTGTGCAATCACCACCCCCCCCCCCCCCCCC
>NW_015640452.1:858725-884681 GCF_001515625.1 Sinocyclocheilus rhinocerous
CCCAAATATACCGCAGAAATAGAAAAGGTATTATGTTAGTTTACTGTTAGGTACAACCATACTCTCGTCTCCAACACTGCAAATTGTGGATTTGCTGGAGAAGGAGAATGATTTTTGGTTTGCTTGAGATGAGCTGCGAGACAATTCATGGTTTCGGCCTCTCAAGACCAAAACTTTTCAAAACGCTCTGCCTCGCTCGCTTTCTTCAGCCAGAGATTCGCAGCATAGCCTCAGTGTGAGAAAACATATGGAAGTGCTAACCTGCTATTCCAGGAACCCAGACTACCATGTGATCATTTAGCTATACACAAGCACACACTCGCATCTGCAAGTGCCGTCCCCTCCAGCAGATGTACATGGGGGTGATTGAATGGTGTATCATTAGTCAATGCCATTTCATTCTGCCATCAGATTCCTGTAGTTCTCTTCATAGCAGTCGAAGTGGAGCTGGATTTGTCTTTTGAAGGTTTATTTATTCAGGGAGTTTCTCTGCTGTGTATTAGCTATAATTTGAAGCAGCTGAGGTTGAGTTTAGAGCCGGAGAGATGCCCAGGCCCAGTAATTATAACAAGCATGCATTTATTTGGACCTAAGGTGAGAGGGCATGTTTCTGCACCTCAGGCTAAGTGGTGGTGATGTTTCTCGGCTGAGACATCAGGGTCAGGTGCCGCCCAGTGGGTGATGTAGGCTGTAAACTCTCTCCCTTCCATCACATTGTTTGATGACCTTAGGCACTTAGTCTGACCAAGTTCAACCCCCAAATTTTATCATAAACTTCCATTTCTCTCTGTCTTCTACTTCCTTTTTGTCTTTGCACTCCGATGTAAAAGCATTTTCTTAAAGAACACACACAGTGTGACCTCTGTGTCGAGGGGGAGGGATGCGTGTGTGTGTGTGTGTGTGTCGTCTTACGGGCTGAGTCGGGTATACGGGGGGTGTTCTTCCCATTATGTGCGTGGAAAGCAGCTAAAGATGAAGTGGCAGTCATGAAAATGGCATTCTTTCCAGAAATAAAAGCCCTGAAGAGGGGGAATGAGAAAAGAGGAGGAATGAAAGTTGCATTTGAAGACCTTTATGAGAGATCCGGCCATGAGGTCAGCATCTCCATTAGAAGAAAAGAAGAAGAAGAACATCAGAGGAGACAGAAGCATGGGTGAACAGCCGTGGAGATGTGCTTCTCTTCTTCAGGTTTGGTATCTGCTTTGTAACAGATTGCAGAATCAACAAACTTGATCATAGACTTTAGAGTAGACGCCATATTTGTTACAAATTAATACGAAGTGGTAGTACGATCTGTTCAACCTGTTTTTGTGTACCTGTGTGTCAGTAGTTCAGCTAAAAAATCATTGAAACGTCTTTCCAGTGAACAAAAAGTCATGAGTTATGTCCCAAATGATGCACTTGTACTGCACTTTTTACTCTACCGTCTAGTGTATGAACATTAAAAGGTTATTTTGTCATCAAACATAGTCTGATAGCCCTTCTTCTTCCAATACGTAAGGAAATGCATGAGTGTATGAAGTTTCCAACATTCCACACTTTGTTTTTTTAATTTCTTTCTTTTAAGTGCATTATCCATGTATTTAAAGTACACTTATTGGAATTTTCAGTGTAAACACACTAATTACACTATTGATGCTACAAAATGGCATAGCATAGTGCATAAATACAAAGTTGTGATGCACCTATGAATTATGAATTAGACAACCTATACTTCTGTCCTGATGGCCGATACTTTTGTTCCTCATGCCTCATTTTACTCATGTCAAATTAAATATGGTGTCCACTGTGACTAAGGTCCATAACAATAACATCCATCATATTAGTCCTCTGTTACTCCCTAGATGTATTAGCATTAGGGTTAGTTCTAGCATATCCATTCAATGGGCCTCATTCATGAAACATCAGCAAAACTGCTGTTTAAATCATTCATAAATCCGTTCTTGTGTAAATTGCTGCATTGAACTTAATCTCTCCTCAAATCCCCAGTGGATAAAAACAGCAAGTGTTGTGAAAATTAAGCATGACCTTGGACCTAAAGTTATGAAATATTGAGCAGACTCTACTTCCTTCCCTCATAGCCTCATTTTGGCATTCTGACTAAAATTCATGACAGTTACATCCATGAAGTTGTTCCTCAGTTTGTACTCCTTAGCCATGCTAGGTGTATTAGCAGTATGGCATACTGTTGTGTACAAGGCTGTTGATCATTCTGTTAATGAAACTGTGTAAACTTCTTTTCACACAAGTGTCCAGTGGACAAACAACACTGGAGTGCATGAGTTGTGCTTGTGGAAAGGGGTCATGAAATGGGCTATCAAAATATCCTTGATATTTACACATAAGTGGTTGCTCAACAATAAAAACATACTGCAAATTTCATAGCTCGAAGCTAACTCCTCAAGTTTTTGTTTTCCACCTTTCCAAAAGACGTTTGAAATTGCCCCAGTCATTATTTCACAGTTTTCCTCTACACACACCCCTTTTTAAATAATTTTCAACATGCTGCTGGATTTTCTAAATATCTTGTATTCAATGGAACGTTATTGGCAAGTATTTTGTCCTCAAATTCCATTAAGTACATTTATTTATAATCTTTAAGTGTGTTTGGAATAAATGTCAAACCAGCGTTTAACACTATTAAGAGACCGAATGTATCATCGTCAGTACATACACTACCGGTCAGAAGTTTGGGATCAGAACAATTTTTATTGTTGTGTTTTTTAAAGGAGCTTCTTATGCTCATCAAGGCTGCATTTATTTGATCAAAAATACAAGAAAAAATGTAATATTGTGAAAAATTATTATGATGTAAAATAAAGTTTTTCTATTTTAATATACATTAAAATCTAATTCCGCAGTTTCCCAAAAAATATTTGGCAGCACAACTGTTGCCAATATTGATAATTCTAATAATAAATCAGCATATTAGAATGATTTCTTAAGGATCATGTGACACTTTATACTGGAGTAATGGCTGATGGAAATTCATCTTTGCATCACAGAAATAAATTACATTTTAAAGGATATTAAACTAGAAACCATTATTTTATATTGTAATAACATTTTGCAAGATTACTGTTTTTTTCTGTATTTTTGATCAAATAAATGCAGCCTTGATGAGCGTAAGAGACTTCCTTAAAAACATTACAAGTCTTACTGATCCCAAACTTTTGAACGGCAGTGTACATGAATTGGAAATATTATAATATATGATTTAATATATTAACATATTGTGTTAAGAAAGCATAATCAAGTTGAATATATGCAGTGGGTGTTTACTTGCATTTATGAAAGAGGTAACAAAGTTTTTTTTGTTGTTGTTTTTTTTTAAGAATGAAAAAGAGGATGAACAATAAGTTGTACAAATATTCACACTATTTTTAGTGCTAAACATTTTCATTTGATTAGCTAACCTCTAGAAACATAAGAGAAAGATTTGAAACTGCATTTCATGACCCCTTTAAAATAGCTTGATACATGAAAAAATAAAAAATGATATATATACTCGGATCAATAACAATAAGATCTGTTGAGTTAGTCCTCTGCTTATATTCTCTAGTCATGCTAGGTGCATTAGCATGGCCTAAAGTGAGCTAGTGCAGCTGTACTGTATGTGTACCGCTGTGCGGTCAGGTTGTTAGTCCTGTTAGGGATATTGGCAGACCCAGATCTCTATGACATTCAGAGTTTGAGCATTCATGTGTGATGGATTGCAGGGTAAAGGCCAATAATAAACGATCCTAACGCACAAACACACACACACACCTCCGGCTTTGTTCTCTAACTCCTCTGCTCTTCCTGTCTGTCATGCGCTGTGCTCGATGATCAATAATTAACAGTTTTTGGCTGTTTTCTGGGCTCGACTTGTTTTTGTGCCTGAAGGATTGAGCACATCTTTTCCTCTATTCTTGCCATTCTCTGTGTGGAGTCCACAGTGCCTGCTAGTGTCAGAAATGAGGAGTGCAGAGGCCGTCTGTGTGCCGTCCCTGGAGCATTTGGAGGAAATGATGAAGCACGCTACTCTGTTTAGCTTTAGTTTGATCACATTCCATAGTCTCACATTTGGAAATGAATTGGACTCCATTAAAGCAATATTTCAGTTTGAATACAAGTCCGTCTCAATCAACAAAATCTGAGGCATGCTATCAAATGATAAATAATTAGTCTTGTACCTCAGTTCATGAAAAAAAAAATGCATGTAAGAGAGGGAGTCTAAGGGGCAAATGCACAATTCCCACATAGACTGCACTAGTATGTGCATGTGTTTTTGTTTTCAAACTGTTTTTAATCGATTTTCTTTTAGCACTTTATGTGCAAAACCTACTTTTGCAAACTAACAGAAATATATCCGTTGCGTTTTCTTTAAGGGTCTCCTTTTCTGGTCATACTGTGATTTTTAATATGTTGTTTTTGTGGGGGTTGATGAATTAATTGGCAGTACTTCTGATGGATTAGGCTTTTTTGATCTCTTGTGACTTGTATTTTTCTAACCTTCTTTTCAAACAGTGACCACAACAATAGAGGCTTCTCAGGTTTTGTTTGATCCGAGTTTTTTTGAGTGGTTCTGAACTTTTAATTTTTTGTGTTGTGAATCCAGGGAGACAGAAGAGATGCGTTGTGAGTCATTTGAACTTGCGCGGGGCTTTGGAGGGGTCGTGCCTTTATGTCTCTCCACAAACCTTTAGTTCAGCACCAGTCAACAACATCAACCCCATGAATCTCTTGTTTTTATAAAGACCAGAGTGGTCAAAGAAAGGCTGACGTGAAAGTGCCCAGTATAGCTATCAAGGCCTGGAGACCTTTTAAAGGGATTCTTCTGTCTAACCTCTTGTTTTAAAGGCAGACTGTGGTAACCAATACAGGCCTCCATACCAGTGAAGAAAGGCCCTTTACATGCAGTCGGGAAGACTTTAAATAACTGTTTTACTGAGGCTTCAGTGCGTCTTCATGGAGTTTTTTTTTTTTAACCCTTCTTGTAATTTTGGTGCAACTAAAAGCAACGGAGCAAATTAAGTTGTTTATATATATATATATATCTTACACTCTTCTCATCTCTGGCTGACAAATTCTGCTCTTGCGGTTACTGCACCTTAATTTGAACCTCTTATGTAAGAGGCCAGCGTCTGTGGTCAAGAAGTTAGCATGGGTTTGCTAGCAGTCCAATGTTCTCTATAGACGTCACCAAACCGCTGAGCCAGGTTTCTTCTGTCTGAAGACGACACCAATCAGATCAGTGGTGCTGACCCAGGGGTCCGAGAGCACCGTGTCATCCTTTATTGCGGTCAGGTCATACATTATTTCTGTTAATGTCACAGCATGCCATTGTAAATCTGATATGTAAACAAATATTTGCCTCCTAGCGACCGCTTGCCAGAAAGTTGCTAGGAAATAGCCGAAATCACTTAACCGGTGACCTCGAGGGTCAGGGTTTTTTCTCAGCTGTTTTCCAATCTGATGAGCAGATAAACAAGCAAACCACCCAGAAGAAAAGGGTCCAGAGCACTTTTATGTTGAAACAATATGATGTCCGATTAAACGCACACATGCACGTTGGATAGAAGAGAGGCATGTAGTGATGCTGCATGTGAGTTTAAAGCCTGGCTCGCTCTATTGAGATGTTAATGAAGCAGATCTGGCGTGCTTTAAGCGAGGACCACCGCAGGGCCACACAACTCTCAGCAATGTCCTGCTAATGCCCTCACATTGTTCCCTCATACCCTGAGAAAGAAGAGGGGGAGGGCCGACGGCGAGAGCAGCGCTCTGTTTTAAAAAAGGGGGTGGGATGGAGAAATACACTTGGAGAAGAAAGATCAGAACAAGGGAGAGCGAGAGGGCAGACATGATGAAGAGACACAGGAAGGAGGGGGGCCGAGAGAACTAAAATCCAGAGCATGAGCCGAGACAGAGCACAGAGGAGAGAGGGAGAAAGAGACCGGTGGACCAGGAGGAAGACCGGACCCCCTTTCTGACAGGATGACAGGAAGTGGACTTTCGGGAAAGGTGAAGTTTTTGTTCGCTCTTTCACAGAAGACGTCATAAACAGCAGCTGTTAGCATCGATGGCACATGTTGTAGATGTGCATGCTGATTTAACTCAGTAAGCATGTGGTTTGCATTTGTCATGGTATCTCGCTATGTGTCCTTGTACAGTCGTGAGTTTTGCATCAAAGACGTGCAAGCGAGGCTCAGAAGTCGGCCAGGGAGACCGAGTTACATAACTCACTGATCTGCAGAGGAGACCAACACGCTACCTTGCAATGTGTCTGTGTGCTGTGCTGTGATAAGACGTACCTCTGTTAGTGTTTAGCATCATATGGAAACTGAAGTGTGTGAATATTCAGCTGCTGTGTGATGCTGTTGCTGTAAGTTTTCACACAGGCAGAGTTTCCTTTTAGTGGCATATCTGTTCTCATTTTGAGGTCGTGTCTCTGTGTTATGCACACTGCACCCACACACACCAAACTCATACACACATTTATCTTCATTGCTGTCTTGATGCTTTTAGTTGATCACTCACTGTTACAAACTTCGGGAAAAACGTGCATGTGCCTCTTAGTGCTAAACATAACCTGGGCTAAATATAAGCTGAGATTAATGGGAGAACAAAAACTTACTTCCTCCTGTGATTTATTTTTTTTAATAATATATATTATATTAAACACAAAATAATATATAATAATGTATCATTTTTTAAGTATAAAAAAATACTTAAATAATAAACTATTAAACAAAAAAAATAAACTATATTTTTATTAGTAACAAAAATATATAACTTTTGGTAAATTAATATAACCAGAAATGAATGGGGGAGCAAAAGTTTTTTTTATTTTTTATTATTTAATTTATTTATATTAACTAGTGCTGTCAAACGATTAATCGCGATTAATTGCATCCAAAATAAACGTTTTTATTTACACAATATATGTGTATGTACTGTGTATATTTATTATGTATATATAAATATACACACATACAGTATATATTTAGAAAATATTTACATGTATATATTTATATTCATATAATTTATATTATATTATATATACATATTTAATATATAAACATAGCGTATTTTTCTTAAATATATGCATGCGTGTGTGTGTATTTATAAATACATAATAAATATACACAGACAGTGTACACACACATATTATGTGAACAAAAACTTTTATTTGGGATGCGATTAATCCCGATTAATCATTTGACAGCACTAGTATTCACATAACATATAATATATGATATGATGATTTGATATGATATATTGTGTTATATAAAAATATGTATTATAAATATAATATAAAATCAATATTATATTATAAATTAAGTTATATAATATATAGATATTTTTATTAACATAAAATGTATGAGGTAAATCATATAAAATCAAAAAACCTGAGGTAAATAGAAGTGACTTCCTCTTATATATATATATATGGCTGCATTTACACTGCATATCTGGATGCCCAAATTTGATTTTTTTTTTTTTACTATATCCGGGGGTTTTTTTTACGACCCGCTTACACCTTCTTTTAAAAGTGACCTGTATCCGATATCATTTACACAACACGGGCTTAATTTGATGTGGCTCAATGCATTAGACAGTGATATTAAAAGTCCAAACTCTGCATACTTTATTAATAATGCATACTTTATATAGAAAAGCAGATGAGTCCAGAATATGAACGCAAAGAGTTTAACTTATTGACAGAACTCATAGAAACATTTTAATGCGTTAGATTAGTTTCATCCTTGCATCAAAATCATTCATTAGTACCGATTCTTCACGACAGTGATTACACACTGATCCGCTGTACACATCCGTGGTATGGCCTATTGTGTTAAGTTAGCAGGTGTGGGTTCTAATCCGCCATCATAAAGTTTTTTTTCCTCATTAAAAACAATTGTGTTCATCAGTAATTGTATTTTCAGCACCAGATCGCCTCTTATTTAACACAAACGAACAAAATGAATACTCTGCTAGTCAACTAGAGATGTTTCATTTATAATAGATATATCTGCACTGTGAGATGTTTCAAAAACATTTGACATTCAACTCGCATTAGCAAGGGCATATCCGATCTGTCCGCTTACACGGCAGGCGTAAATGCACGTATCCGATTCATATCAGATTTATTTCCACATATGAATGAGGCCTGAAACCGATCTGAGTATATCGGAATCCATGTAATTTTTTTTCTGCTTACACGGTTGTGGGCCATATCTGATCTGTGCCACATGGAAGGGAAAAAATGGGAATTAGGTCACTTGAACCATGCGACCTAAGTAATTACTTAGATTTGCTAATTAAATTTCGCTGTGAAAATACCCCCCAAAAGATCATTTAAAGCCATTATTGTGTTAAATGAGAAACGTATCAAATTGACATTACAAAAAGTAGCTTTGGAAAGAATATTTTATTTGATTCAACACAAAATTTATTACAAATAAACTTTTAGGCTACAACGGCCTAACATAAACTATGGAACATAAAAGAAGATCATTTGAGATACGTCTCAGTAATTTTTGTTCATACAATGAAAGTCACTGGTAACCAAAACAGCTTGGTTACCAACGGTTTTCATTATTTTCTTTTACGTTCCATGAAAGTAAGTAAGTGATACAGGTTTGAAATGACATGACGGTGAGTAAATTATGACAGAGTTTTCATTTTTGGGCAAACTATCAACCTATCCATTAAATGTTTTTAATGAAATATACTCTAAAAATAACTGCGTTAAAATATTTTGATCGCGTTATATTTTTCATAACTAAATTAAATTAACGCATTAAATTGACAACCCTAATATATATATATATATATATATATATATATATATATATCTATAGAAACTAAATGATAAATTATATCTTTATTTTATTTTGTTAGTGATGTAAAAAGAAGAATGGGACAAAAACATGACGAGAGGCTGATTCAGGCTCATCTTTCCCACATGAGCACCACTGAGTCAAAGCATATGCATAAACCACTAGGTCAAGGCTCCAACATCACATACAGCAAATAATCACACTCCTCATTCTCTCCTGTTCCAGGCTCCTATTCCAAAGAGCGTCCTGATCTCTATTCCTATCTCCAAGTCCTCCGTCTCTCGTTTCCGGAACAGTGTGGAGGGGCTGAATCAGGAGATCGAGCGCATCATTATCCGAGACACAGGAGACAGAGAGGAGCAGCTTATTGTGAGTGTGCCTGACACGCTGCTGCAAAAACACTCTCTGTTACATAATCTGGTGTCCCTAAAGACACTGTGTGCGTTTATATACCTGAAGGTTTGTGTGATGTTGTGTATGATCGTTGCACTTTTTCCAATGGCCAGCCTCAGGAGGCTCCAGATGGGCATCGGGCTCCTCCCCCTCTCTGCCAACGCAGTGCCAGCTCCCGCAGCATTGACACACAGACGCCCCTGGGCACCACAGCGGGCAGTAACCACAGCAACAGCAGCAGCCGCTCTCAGTCCATCTCACCCACGTTCCTGAACGTGCCAAGTGAGCCCTGCAGCGATAGTCCATCTCCCCATGAGGACGAGACTCTGGCTGACGGCCGTGAGAAAGGTACAGCTCACATATTTTCACACCCACATACACTCTCAGGCCTTTTCACATATCCTTAGGCCCACGTAAGAACTGCACACACATTTTCTGCTTTTGCTCTTCATTTTCTTACTTTTAATTTTTTACTTGCGGGATGGATTGAAACATGGTCAGATTTGTTATATGGTGCTGACAGTGCTACACTTTTCATTAGTAACTGAAAGCATAATTAAAATATTAATATTATTTTAATAATATATTTTATTTTATTTAGATTTTCAATTTTTTTGGTTTAGATTTAATAATAATAATATTTTAGCAATTTGCACATTTTCTAAGAGATGAATTTAAAGACAATCTTTCGGAGAGTTTTTTAGCTTGCTAAGAGCATGTGCTGTTTGATTGTCATCTGTACGTCTCCATTTTTTAGTGAGGATTGTGATAGTTTTGTGCACTGAAAGGTTATAAATATTAATTCTATACATTTGTTGAATATATGTCAAATACCCTATTGAAGGACTGTGTAGTCTGCGTAATCTGCATAAAATGCTAATCTGTGTTCATACGCAGATGGACATCATGGCTGCTGAGTCACAACATGAACATTGCATTAAAATGCTGTATCAATTTGAAAATAACTCAACTCAATAACTCAAAAATGCAATTTTGATGGACATTTTCAAGCTGATTTTTAATGCTTATGTGGCCCTGGAAATTGAGAATCTAGTGCCTTCTTATTTTAGTATTATTTATATACAATTATAGTTTTAATTTAAATTTTACATATAATATATAATATTTTAAATTGTCTTTTTTATATTTTAATTTAAATTTTAGTTTAACTTTTGGTCAATTTGTTATGTGCTATTATTATTATTATTTTTATTTTTTTTGTTTATTTTTTTTCTCTATTTTGCTTTATTTATTTTTTTGGTTTTAGTCATTTTAATACTTCAACTTATCTTATTTGAGTTAGTTGCCAAGGCAACATTTCTCATTTAATTTTAATGTTTTTTTTTCAGCTAATATTTTTATTCAACTTTATTTCAGTAAACAAAAACTTAGTTTTAGTAAGCAATAACAACACTGATCTAGTGGACTATAATTATATAGGGCTTCCTTAAGACTGACAGTCAACTAATTGTTCTCTGTTGAATCTCACATACATCTCCAGTAATAATCCTGTCTGAGCTGTATTGTCATTCTACTCATTTTTTGTACCATGTTCAAATCAAGTAGTGTCTGATTGTCATTTTATGCAGCTCACGTAAGTGCTTCTGTAGGCTTGGCCAAAGACAACATTTCCTGTGGCTCAGTGACAATCATTGTAGATGGAAAAAGATGGACTTAAAGGAATAGTTCACCCAAAAATGAAATTGAGTCATTGAGCTGTATTGTCATTCTACTCATTTTTTGTACCATGTTCACAGATCTGGCCCCCAGCTCACCCCTACCCAAATACGCCTCATCCCCAAAGCCAAACAACAGCTACATGTTCAAACGTGAGCCACCTGAGGGATGTGAGCGAGTCAAGGTCTTCACAGAGGAAACACAGTGAGTGCTGCAGTGTGTCCTGATTCGCTGCTTTATCTGCTCTCTATTGTTATGCGCACTGAGCCTTGAAACCATGATAGCATAACATTTACACCGACTTCAAAGCTGAGTCAGAGCTTCTCACTGTCTTATCGCTCTCCTCCTCCTCCTTTTTCATCTCCTCAGGGCCAGGCCTCCACAGGAGATCCCACAGTTCCTGTGCCCAGATAGGAACAAGGTCAATTTCATCCCCAAGAGTGGCTCCGCGTTCTGCCTGGTCAGCATTCCCAAACCGCTGATGCCCACACAGGAGCTCAACAACCTCAAGAACCAGAGCGTCTCCCGTCTCACGCCCGAACCTGAGCTGAGAGTCTCGAGAAGAACCTGCATGCTTTCCCAGCAGCCCTCAGGCTCCTCCCCCTCCTCCTGTCTGTCAGAGAGTTAGACACGCCCCTCATCGAGTGTCCTAGCAACTGCGTCCGCATACTCTGCACATTTCAGTAATCGAACATGATAAACAAAAAAAAATAACTCTCAAGAGAACAAAGTGGTCATTAATAATCAACGGCTTTCGTTGGGTGAGATGAAATGGTTGTCTTTTGCTATGCACATTTTTAGCTTTGTGCTTGTTCTCAAAGAACAAGGAGGCCATTTTTGGGAGGTTTTGGGTTTGTGATAAACGTATTTAGCTTTTTTATTATTCCTCTACCTTTCATAGATACGAGTGAACCTGAGAATGTGTCTCAGATCGCTATGAAAATCAATCTAAATGAGCTTTCTCAATGATTCAGTACTGAGGTGGCTATATAGATTTGTTTTTTGTGAGACGCAATGTGTATTTTATAATAGTTTGCCGTGGATCACGTTTGCGAGAACCGTTTCTATCGTACTAGGACCAGCACATCATTGAATACAAATGATGCCATTTCAGATGAAGAGACCAAAAGACCTGGTAGAATGAATTCTGGGTTGATGAAGGTCTCTGGGACTGAATTGTTTTCACAGTAGCAGGCCTTCTCCGTTCAGTCCGGACAAAAGCAGCAGGGAAACATGAGGGACCGGTTCTCTGCTTTTTCTCCTCTTCCTTTCTCACTGGTGGCGAGGAGACAGAAAGGTGCTAAAGATAAGAATAGCGAGAGAGATCGCCGCTTAACAGCTACAGGACGAGTGGCCTGTAAACCCGATTCTTTTGTTCGCATTCAAATGCATATGGGTCCAAACTCTGAACTTCACCCCAGCAGGGAACAAAGTGATAAAGTGAAAGGAGGGCTCGACAGGATCTGGGTGGACAGATGGGATGTTTTCTCTCCTCTCACAATGATTAAGCCGATTTAGCTCGAGGAATGTTTGAAAGAAGGACACGACAAGTACAAAATTGACTTGCGAAAATGTAGTAGTGAACAATTCAGATATCAAAACATTCATGTAATGTTTCCTGTGATATCCAATGAAATAGTTTACAAAGTCAGAGCACAATATTGTCATTAGATTGATTTAATGCATGCATTCTGGGAAATTTCAGTCAAATATGCGTGTGTGTGTGTATCACTAGATTCAACAATTAAAAACAGCACAGATTTTCTCTGTTTCAGTGTCTAAATGACTAGGCTGCTTGAATTACTGTCATTTTCATCATGGAGCAGACTATTCCAAATATTCCTTATTGAGCATCTAGACTGATTTCCAGTGCTATAGTTGTTTTTATCAGTATTTTGTAAGAAATCAAGTAGTGTCTGATGAAAGATTGTCATTTTATGCAGCTCACCCAAGTGCTTCTGTAGGCTTGGCCAAAGACAACATTTCCTGTGGCTCAGTGACAGTCATTGTAGATGGAAAAAGATGGAATTATAAGGCGACATAAAGGAATAGTTCACCCAAAAATGAAACCGAGTCATTTATTCTTGTCGTTCCAAAATTGTATGATTTTCTTTTCTTCTGTGGAACATAAAAGCAGATATTTTGAGAAATGTCTCTTCTTTTTTTTTTCCATACAATGAAAGTCAATGGGCACCAAAATTGTTTGGTTCCCAACATTCTTCAAAACATACTATTTTGTCATCCACAGAAGAAAGTCACACAGGTTTGGAGCGACATGAGGGTGAGCAAATACTGACAGAATGTTCATTTTTGACTGAACGATCTCTTTAATGGATAATAATAGTACTAGTTGAACATTATGTCAATCACTTATAGAAGTAATTTAGGATTTTCAGCTTCAAGCTCAGAAGTGCTGTGGGAAGGTTGTCAGTGTAACACACAGGTCACGGATGGTCCGCTAGGGGTTTGGCTCGTGACCATCTCTTGCTCGTGTTCGGTGCGTTTGTGCTTTGTGTGCAGGGTGGGGTTCCTCATAGTTGTTTTGTTGGGAGGCATTTTAGCAGAGTTCCTGTTTTTTCTTGTTCACTGGTGTAGTCAAGGTATTGTTTTGAGCTTTAAACTAAATGCAACATGAACCTGGAATATTTTAGCACTTTTATACCAGCATTGTGAATCAGAGCCATACGGGGCTTCTGTGTTTGAACTGAAATAATCTCACAGCCTGTGATTACTATTGTAGATCAGTACTCAGGAATGTAAAAGCAGCAATCTCTTCTGGCAACGGCACAAGAATCCAAACGTTTCTTGCTAAATAACAAATTGATAACGTTTTATCAAGCGCTTTTGTATATCTCTTTAGGATGTGTATTGAAGTAGAGAACTCTCTTGCTGTAGGGCCAATATTAATATACTTTTATATGGGTAGTGGCCTACTCTTTTCTAATTAGAGCGGAATATCAGTCAGATATTTATCATCCATATGTACAACTTAATGCGGGGACAGTGATGTATGATGGGATAGTGTGTTGAATGCTGTCTGTTTGAGTGGATGTTTCTCCACATACAGTACACCATGTAGTCTCTTGTGTTGTTGCGTGTGTATGGAACTCAACAGAATAAAGTTGCACTCACTCCAAATGTCTGAGGGTGTTTTTTGACGTGAGTTGAATTTGGGGTTAACAGTTTTTTCCAATAATGAGATGTATTTGCTGGATGATGTGAAGTATGATCATTAAGAGAACTCAAGAATATTAAACAAACCCTTCCAAGTGTCATTAGAAATGTGTTTCATCTCCTGCTGAGAACAAAAATGTGGAGTAATGAAAATATTTGTATTTTGGCACTAGACCAGGGAGACCGAACTTGCCTACCCCTGCACTAGACCTTTAACATGTGTTTCGGATGTTTTCTCACACACCACCTAGTGGTACTCATGCTGTAATAATGCATGTCCTCACATGATGGACACAAATTAAAAGTGACATAAAGTGACCATATTTCTTTTTCAGTTATCAGGCTGGCTTCACACACACACACACACACACATATATATATATATATATATATAATGGTTTTCACAAAAAATATTAAGCAGCTGTTAACTGTTGTCAACATAGATAATAAGAAATGTTTCTTGAGCAGCAAATCAGCATATTATGATTGTGATGATTATGATGATATACTAGAGACTAGAGTGTGGATTTCATGAGTGAGACCATCAGTATGAGTGATATGGTTCTGTAGTGTGGTGTGTGCAATAAGTGTAGCTGAAAGTTGTTTGAAATGGTTCAGTCATGCAAACTCTTCAGCCGTCGTCCACTGACACCCCCTCCCTCCTCTCTCTCTCTCTTTTTTTAAGGTCTTTTGTGAATGTAGGGGTAAAAATGTTCACACGGAGGGCAGTCCAAACAGGGGCTTTTTCCCCAGTGACTCCCTATACCCACCTCATGCCCCGCCGGAGACAGGGCCATTACACAGCACTTTCAGGGCAGACACAGACATCAATCCCACAGTGCATCAGCACCTCATTGCCTCATGTTGCATTTAAACACCACAGACACAGAATACACTGTTTAAAACAAAGTAATTGAAAAGCAGTTTTTTCCCACAAGCTGAGGTAAATACTAATATATTCGCCTTATTTTGCAATGTGGAAGTAAGCTGTTTGTTTTTTCGACTTCCGCTATAAATAAATAGCCTAGAAGAATAAAAAGTGCAATGCAGTACATTGTAAAACTATTTGCGATACAAACAAAATACGAAATGGGATACAAAATAATGGACTATTTTTGTAATTGGATGCGAAAGACACCGGAAAACAAGTTAATACACACGACACAAAAATAATGCAATACACATTAATTTGACAACATAAGATGTAACATAAAATCCTAATGTAGACTACATTACTAATAAGGGGGGAAAAAACTAAGAAAAAGTTATTTCACAGTGTCACACGGAATTCTAGACATCATTTTACGGATTTACGTTGCAAATTATTAAAGGGGTCATATGATGCTTTTTTAAAGATCATTATTTTGTGTATTTGTGTTTTTCACTTCCAAAAACTGCATTTTACTGTAAAATTACACTGAATTTTCCGTCAAATGGAAACTTACTACTAATCAATTAACAGGTTTTACCGTAGTATTTTTAGTCTTAAATCGTTAAAATGACGATAATTTTTAGTGTTATGACTATTGATGGTCTTATAGGCACACGCATGGCACTCTTGTCATTTATTTGAAAAAGAGGAGAGAGGGGCTTAAGTCCGAGGGGAGCCCACATAACATAATTGGACGTGGCGTGTGTTGAGGCTCGCAGGGGGTTTCTGATTGAAAGCACTGAGAAATATGATATATTTTCAGTGTGCATTGTGTGACAAGTCTGTGAATGCATTTCAGTGCCAGATCCTTTTTGGACAAACAGCAAATTGTTCTCCCTGTGAGTCTGTTTCTCCGTTCTTGAGCTCAAAATGAGTTTGCTGACACGTCAAAACCTCAGCGTGGGACTCTGGGCCCGGTTGCATGAAAGTCCTTAAAGGTATATGACTTTCTTCTTTCAGACGAATCCAGTTGGAGTTATATTAAAAATTGAATATTTATATTGAAAATCTTTCAAGATGTTTAATGGCACTCAGCGGGTGTTGCATGCATCACTCCAAAAGAAGTTAAATAAAAAGCGCCCATCCCAAAAAAAAAAGTGTCTCACACGGCTCAGAGGGGTGAACAAAGGCCTTCTGTAGCGAATCGATGCATTTTTGTAAGAAAAATATCCATATTCAAAACAAAGGGATTTCTTTAGGAGCATTGCAACAAACCTCTTAACTATCACCCTTACCTAAGTTTCACGGTAGTTTCTGGCAACATAAGGCAATGGGTGCCGCGGTTACTATAGTTACTACATCTCAAAATAAACAGATATGTATGCATATCTATGACAATAAACAGAACATAATGAAATACAAACCTAACCAATTAAAACACAGACAAACATTAAATAAACATGAGCACTGCCCGTTTCTGCGCTGCTTTGTGTACAGTCGTTACCGAGGAAACCGCTTTGTGTCTGCAGTGAAAGCGCCTCCTGCTGACCAATGACGGGAAATTTACCAAATGTGAAAATTAACCCATGTTTTGACGCTGCAAACACGCAGGGTTGTAAATGTGAACAGGTGGACCGACAAGATAATGCATTATACAAATCTGTCAAATCCTGCAGATACTGAGTTTAAGATGATTTAAGGGAGCTCTTTTGGTCCTTTAAATTTATTAAGGTGAAATGGTTACTAAGGACTTTGTAGCAACAATTAAGGGCAATACTTAATGGCAGCCTTAAGGTTCCTTAAGTTGACCTTTAGGTTTTTTTCTTGCAACCCAAGTTTCACTAAGGGCTCCCTTAACCTTATAACTAAGGGATTTCTTAGCATAAGGGCTTTCAGAGCCTGAGCGTGAACGCGCCCTTGAGCGAGCCGGACTCCCCTCTGAGGCCCTGGCTGGGGCAGCCTCTAATCTCACTCCCAGCCTGTCTGGGATCACAGGCCCAGATTCCTCACGTTTTCCCTTCGCTCTGAGCGTGCGAGACTCGTTGTTACAGGCTCAGCTCAAACACTGTCCTGTTAGTTTAAAGCTGACAAAGGATCAGCTGCTTCAACACAGTCACAGAATCCTCCAGGTCCGCCGCAGCCCTAGATCTGCTCCTGTCCGGTTTTTCTGTGCTGAGACTGAGAGACGATGATGTTTAACATTTGAGAACCGTTATTTAAGTCTTCCGCTTATTCAAGAAAATGCAGGATTTGTGAACTTCATTTTTTGAGGGGTGTTAGAAAGAGATGGAAATCATTTTGTTTTGTTAAGGCGTGGCGCCCCTTAACGGTGAGACTAATAAAAATTATACTAACAAAAATTATGTTCTTTTTATCTTTTTCGCAGAGTCATCAGTTGAGTACAGATGGAAGAATAATATGTCTTTAATAATAAATAATAAGTATGTGATTTGAGTGTTATTGTTATTATGATTTACATTTTATTGTTCATTATTAATGTGCAAAACGTACAGAAAAACATTTATATATGGGGAAGATATATTTATTAATACAAATAATACATTTAAATAACATTTTGTTAAGCAAAATGACAAACTAGTCATTTCGAAATTTATAAACTTGTCATATTTAAATGAAGTCAATACATTTTTTCCTACAGAATGAATTTCTGTTATAAAGCCCAAGGTTTTTTTTTCTTTTCTTTTCAGGACAGTTATGCACATTTTACCCACAAATTACTGTTTTCACGTGTGTCCTGACATTTTATTATTCCAATTTATTTTCAATGATGATTCTTAGTTTTTTGCTTTGTCACAGTGAAATATTCTTATACTGTTTCAATTTGACTTATTCATTATGAATGTGCAAAACATACAAAAACAACAAATGGAGAACAATTTACACAAATAATACATTGAAATAACCAGTGTTGGGGGTAATATATTACAAGTAACGCAAGTTACGTAATCAGATTACTTTTTTCAAGTAACTAGTAAAGTAACGCATTACTTTTTAATTTACAAGAGAATATCTGAGTTACTTTTTCAAATAAGTAACGCAACTTACTTTTTTTTTTCCAATTTATTGATTGACAGCTCTCCTGTCCCCATGTTGAGAGAAATCAGAAGCTGTTACTGTAGTTCAACATAAATATGAATATGCATTAATTCATCTCACCCACAAAAAAAACCCCACAGATTCAGTATTCCTCAAAATGAATAAAAATAATGCAACTCAGAATATGACGCAAACCTGCAATAATTAAATGTTAAAAAACACAAATATCCTTTATGTATTTAATCCCATTCTATTAACCAATGTCTTTGCTTCTGACCTTCGATGATCCAGTTCAACCGTACTAATAAGCAAAAATTACTCTAGAAAAACATTTGTGTGTCTTTTTTTTTATTGCTGAAGTGTGTTGAAATTTCTTCTTCTGCATTCTACTGTACGGACGTAAATTTACATTTCCTTCAGCCTGAGGCTTATTCATTTCACTTTTGGTGTGAAAAGGCTTTTATATTTGCCAAAAAATAGAACTTTTTTATTTTAAAAACAAACAAGCAAGCCCTG
Source organism: Sinocyclocheilus rhinocerous (assembly GCF_001515625.1). Classification (NCBI taxonomy): domain Eukaryota; kingdom Metazoa; phylum Chordata; class Actinopteri; order Cypriniformes; family Cyprinidae; genus Sinocyclocheilus; species Sinocyclocheilus rhinocerous. The sequence continues at coordinate 877,239 of NW_015640452.1, forward strand.
TCCAGATTAAAAAAGTAACGCAAAAGTAACGTAACGCATTACTTTCCATAAAAAGTAACTAAGTAACGTAATTAGTTACTTTTTTATGGAGTAACGCAATATTGTAATGCATTACTTTTAAAAGTAACTTTACCCAACACTGTTCATAACTGATGAATTTTGCAACATTAACTGTTATTCTCCTGTGTATTACTGTGAAGCTGCTTCGACAGAATCTGTAATGTATAAAGCGCTATAGAAATAAATGTGGCTTGACTTCAGAGAGGAAAGTAGTTTATTAGTGACCACTGGTGAACTTAAAGAACTCACACCATGAGAAACTGACTCTTCCTTGATCATTTTTATTAGTTCATTGTACGATAAAAACATGCTGTATGTTTCAGAGCTTCCTCTTCAGTGAAAAAAAGCTAAACTAAACAGTAAAAACAACTCGTTTGACTTCAGAAAGTTAAAGGTGAGTGTTCACATTTACACGTCAGTGACAGCTGGAGTTCAGGAAACTAACTAGTCCAGTTGGGGAAGCAGTGAGGAGGAAGTAGGATAGATGCAATTATTCCCAAACAGCAGGAGATAACGCTCACCAAAAACTAAATGATGTCTGTTTTTGATGAATAGGACAACAGAAGTGTTCATGTAGCTCATACAGTAGAGCACAGCACTAAAATATAAGTTATAAAACATGTAAACATGTACACTGTACCTTCAATTCAATATAACTAACATTTACTTTGAATAAAACGTCTGCCTACTGTAGGTCTCTATGAAATTCCATATTTAATGGTTTCAAATAACTTTTAATATTCAAAAACCATGTCTAATCAATTGAATTCACAAAACAGTAATGGTGCCCTATTTTTCAGAAATTCTGTTTTATCTGTTTCAATATTTCTGGATTCTGTGTTTTATGATTTAATACAAATTTACTATCAAAAACCATGGCAATCAAATGAATGTGTAAAACTTTTAACTATTTGATTAATCTTTTATAAGGTGTTTAAATTATTTCGTAAAACTCTTAACAAATTAATTAAACCTTTAAAATGTAATCAAATGAAAATGTAACAATTCCTATAATTTTTTTAGCGAACAAAGTGATGCACAACAGAAGTTTTCTGTTTAAATGAAAACAAAACATGGATGAAAAATTTTGTAATTCTATGTGATATTTCTATATAATTATTATTTTGAGAAATACATATTAGTATACAATAATTATACTTTTCTGCATGTTTTCTTCAAGTTAAACCTGTGTCTTTTTTTATTGCTGAAGTGTGTTGAAATGTCGTCTTCTGCATTCTACTGTACGGATGTAAATGTACTTTCCCTTCAGCCTGAGGCTTATTCATTTCACTTTTGTGAAAAGGCTTTTATATTTGCCAAAAATATAACTTTTTTATTTTAAAATCAAACAAGCAAGCCCTGTCCAGATTTAAAAAGTAATGCAAAAGTAACCTAACGCATTGCTTTCCATAAAAAGTAACTAAGTAACGTAATTAGTTACTTTTTTATGGAGTAACGCAATATTGTAGGCTAATGCATTACTTTTAAAAGTAACTTTCCCCAACACTGGAAATAACTATAGGTATAATTTTATCTGTTGTTAAGCAAAACTTGTACTTGTCATATTTAAATGAAAGAAATTCATTTTTCTTAAAGAACGGATTATTTGCTGTTTAGAAGCACATTGTACAGCTCAAAGTGAAAGAGAGCGTGTGTCCTGCGGAGGTCGTGAGGATTCAAACTGTAAGCGAATGATCCTTGGATGAAGACGAGGTTGAGTAGACTCGTTTTCATTTTTACTTCCTTCCTGTATGTAAAGCCCTAGCAGTGTTGCCAGATTGGGCGGTTTTGAATTTGATTGTGCGGGTAAAAATGGGCTTGGGCGGGTGGACAAAATTTGGGCTGGTTTGGGGTCAGTGTGGGGGTTTTCAAACATATAAATTGCATAGGCTAATTGTTTAACAAACAAGCCCACGTATGCATGTACTGCATCCAATCGGTCATCACAACGTTATCCGGCCCTGGTTATGTGTTTATTATTTTGTTCCAGCAAGAAAAAAATATATTTAGGTCTTTTATTCTCCAACTTCCGCTTTAGCCAGTGTCAATGTCGGTGATTAGCGCGTCTGCAGGTGTTCATACAGTACATTTAAACAGCCCTAGCGCACTTTTAGTTTTGTCCCAGACAGATTAGGAAAAATATGTTAATGTTATTCATCAGGAAGAAGGGCAGAATTGAAGGACAGAGCACATGTGTGTGTATCCAGCATTTCACAGTGCCGAATACTCTGGAGCAACTTTTGTTTAAAATAGATTTAAATAGACTGGGGGAAGTTCACCTCATGCAGCCAAAATGTACTTGACAGCTGCCGTCTTGACACTGTATCTGGGATCAGAAGCCAGCAGTTTCCTCTGCAGCAGTCCCTTCTCCAGGAGCTAATAAGACAGGGGTGCCCAAACTCGGTCCTGGAGGGCCGGTGTCCTGCAGAGTTTAGCTCCAACCCCAATTAAACACACCTGAACCAGCTAATCAAGCTCTTATAGGCATACTAGAAACTTACCAGCAGGTGTGTTGAGGCAAGTTGGAGCTAAACTCTGCAGGACACTGGCCCTCCAGGACCGAGTTTGGACAGCCCTGTAATAAGATGTTGCAGGAAAAAGAAGCTGGAAGGTAAATTCAAGCACTTTTTTGTCTCTCAAAAGCACAAAAGAGGATTTTGATACGCTGGTGACACCTGCTGGTCAAAAGTGTAAATGCAACCACGGATGTCATATGGACTATTTTAACGATGCCCTTACTGCCTTTCTGGGCCTTGAACGTGGTAGTTCCCTTGCTGTCTATGCAGTCAAAAAGCTCTCGGATTTAATCAAAAATATCTTAATTTGTTTTCCGAAGATGAACGAAGGTCTTACGGGACTTAAGTGAGGTCGAGTAATTAATGACAGCATTTTCATTTATATTACAGAATTTTCATTAGAAAAGAGACCGATGAAATTCTTTAAATTTATACATTATAAATTAGCAGTCATTATTACTATCTGTCACATAATGACACTGATGTTAAGTTAAATATGAAATATATATGAAATATTTTGCTATTATGCAACTTTTGTATTAAGGTTTACACACTATTTTAATTAACTTTGCCCATGGATTTTCTTTTACAGGTATTTTAGGTCTTTTAACCCTTGTCAGGCAGAACCGTTTCACAATTGAAACGTTGCTTATAATCATTCCATTCAGTCAAAAGATGAATTCACTGGTACCTGCTTGTCTTTTTGCCCTAGATGCTGATGCTGTGCATGTTGTGATCTTTCAAATACTTGAATTCTTCTATAATTCAAAATGAACTTCAAGATAAGAGCATATACCTGAACAAATGTCATCTTGTTTATGTGACAAAAGATGTGCTGCTGTGGACAGTAGAGGGCGCTGCTCACTCTATGCCAGTGGCTCTCAACCTCTTTGACCCTCATTTGACTCCCACTCATTGTCCACAACAACATTTGAATGAATTTTAGCGCCTGGCATATGTAGAAAAATATATATTCTTTATGAAAATGCCCACGGTGTTTTAATATTTTATTAATTTACATTACTTTTTCAGGTCTAGAATTCAAAAGTGCTGATATGTTGAAATGACAGAATTAGACATCTGCGAATATGTGAGCAATCCAGCAGTTTAACTCATTGATTCACATGTGACACAGATTGTTCACCTACTGAAGAAAAAGGCACATAACTGAAACACTAGTTGTAAGCGCTGGGTGTGAGAATTTACTGCATGAACCCAAATGAAGGAATCACAGCACATCTTTGAGTGTGTCCTCAGATGCGGCCTCATCCAAGCCAAGCAGCTTCAACAGGGTGAAATAGGAGAAAATCCAGGGCCGAGAAATATCCTGTGTCTGCTCCAGGCCGTCAGCCTCCACAAAAAGACCCCTCTGAAACTTTAAGTGCTGCTCCAGTGCTGCCCTCTGCCTGTCATTGTGAGAAAAACACTAGACTTCACAAAAGCACTCCCCAGCACAGTTAAAAACACCAATATTATATGTTTCAGTAGTAAACTGTAAGCAAATTCTTCTTCCAAACTGTGTTTTTGTCTTAGCCTAAATCACTATGGTAAGCCTAGATTACGTACTTTCATCATTCCATACATTTGTCATTCATCATCAGATTCATCCGCACAGAATAGCAGAGCTGAAGCACAAAACAATGTTCCTCTGCAAGTAACACCAACCGCTAGATGTCCAAAAGTTACAGAGTGTAGCTGTAATGTTCTCACGTGTAGGAACCCTAGTTGATGAAACATTGATGAATGAACCTGAGATGTGTGTTGCAGCTGTGACATACCTGGCAAACAGTTCAGCCTGCAGTCTGGCCTCTTCTTCAGCATGCATCGCTGCTCCCTCCTCCTTCCTCCTCCTCTCCTCAGCAGCTTTCCTCCTCTCCTCCTGCTGCTCCTGCTGTCTGCGCAGGTACTCCAGTCTCTCAGCCTCCTCCATCTCTGACAGCTTCCTGAGCTCCTCCTCCTTCCGAGCTTCCTCTTCCAAACGCTGACGTTCCAGTTGAGCTGAAAATGAGGACAGTCATGCATTCAACTTATTTATAAAGCATTATGTTTGTAGGATATTTAATGTTGTAGGATGTATAATGATCTGTGTGGTCCTCCACCAGACACACACTGAGGTGATGTAATGCTGCATTGACTGTTGGGTAATAGTCTGCACGCTTGGCATCAAGGACACACGTGGCCATAAAGCCTTTGTGAGCACCCTCTTGAATCATAAAATGACCAGTGGGACTCCCTAAAGTCTCCATTGACTTCATGTGCAAGTGAAGGACACAAGGCCGCAAGTCTGTCAAGTGTGCTATTTAGGACTGTACTGTGGTCAGTATTGCTATTATCAAGGCTAAAATCCAGACTAGCCACATTACAGAGAAAATGTTTGAAACCGATCCAAAATCATGGGAATAATATGATCATTATAAATAAATGATCATGCAATTACTTAAAATATTGATTTAAATTAGTATAAATTACTATTATAATTAGTAAAGTATATTTTAATAAATGATATTTTGTGTTATGTTTTTTTTAGGTTAATTGCATCGTTAGCTTAGCAACATGCTTACATCAAACTTAATTTAAATCAGCTTTCAAGTCCATTTATATCACACTGTGTAGCTGTAGATTGTTCCAAATCATACACTTATTTGTTTTTGTGATGGTGAGAATACAGCCTTAAGGGGCCATTCACACAGAGGTCGTTTTTGCATTTAATCTGCATTTTTGCATTGTTTTCTATGTAAACATGCGCTAGATAGACAAGTTTTACTATTGCGCTCACATCTCCTGCATGCAAAAAATGCATCTTTTGCAGCATCTTGTGCTTGACACTAAAAACATGACACTCAAGTTGAAAGAAGTTCAACTTTAAAAGTAAAAAAACCCCTCAAAAACATAGATCTAGATCTTTTTTTATTATTATTTCACTGCCCTGGGTCTTATGGTTTTGCATTGCAATGCACTGCTTTTCCATCTTCTTTTATGTAAACATGCTTGGAACATAGTCATAATCTTGATTCAGATCCTGTAATACGTTCTCACAGTAGTCATACACAACCAGAATTCAGTCCAAGAGATATCAAGACTGTCACGTGACAAGGGCCTCGACCAATCAGAAAGCATGACTGCACAGGTATTTACCAGCCTGCCGTTTCTCCTCTTCCTGTCTTTCTCTCTGGAGCCGTTCCAGCAGCCTCCTCTTCTCCTCCTGTCGTCTTCTTTCTCTGTCCTTCTCTGCCCGCTCTCTCCTCTGTCTCTCCATCTCTTCCTCCTGTCTTCTTTCTCTCTCATCTTCTTCTCTGATCTTCTGTAACCTGCAAATGTGACAGTGATAGTTTCTTGCCAATATCTGTGGGATATAGTATTTCGTTACAGTATTTGTTTCTAAAAAGCATTTACAGTTTGTACCTCACTTCCTCTGCTCTTTTCCTTTGTTCTTCTTCCAGTTCCAGCCTCATCCTCTCTTCTGTCGCCTCCTTTTCTTGCTGTCTCTTCTTTTCCTCCTCTCTCTCCTTACGTTTCTTCTCCACCTCCAGACGGCGGCACTCGGCCTTTTCAGCCAGCGCTGCAGCTTTTTTGTCTGTTTGGTTAGTTGGAACCTCGTTGCTTTTAACCTAAAAGTAAAATCAGTTTAACATGTATGGTTATGAATATAACAGTAACATGACAGGTGCTTGTTTAAGCAGTCTTTGTCATTAGGCTACTTAAAGGGGTCCTATTATGTTCTTTTACAAAGTCTTGATTTTGTTTTGGAGGTGTACTAGAACAGGCTCTCGTACTAGGATGTTCGAAAAACATTATTTTTCACATATTTTGCATTATTACAACACCTCTCTCCCCAGTCTGGCATGAACGGCTCGAATAGTTCCTGTTTTGGGGGTGTACTAGAACGGGCTTTCTCGTACTAGGATGTTCGAAAAACATTATTTTTCACATATTTTACATTATTACAACACCTCTCTCCCCAGTCTGGCATGAACGGCTCGAATAGTTCCTGTATCAAATGAAGGCCCGCCTTCTGAAATACGAAATGTGCTGTGATTGGTTAGCTGGGCCAGTGTGTGTTGTGATTGGCAGCACTCTGCGCCTGGTCGGGAAATGTCACGCCCCTTACCATAGCCGCCTGCAAGCTTCAGTGTAAATATTGCGTCAAAATCAAATCGATTTGAGCGCGATTAAAACCCGAAAGATTGTAACCAAGTTCGTCTGCCTTGGGAAAGCTAGCGTGTCTCCGACATAATGATAACACTCGTTGCCTTCTCTAGGGCAGCTCAACCAGGTCTCTTCCCATTCGTCTGTATTTGTGATATAGCAAATCCCGGATAATATGCACTGTAGTCCAAACGAGTCGTTCGTTGTAATTTTGAAAAGTGATTTCTGTTAAAGGGGTCATATGATGCTGCTAAAAAGAACATTATTTTGTGTATTTGGTGTAATGAAATGTGTTTATGCGGTTTAAGGTTAAAAAAACACATTATTTTCCACATACTGTACATTATTGTTTCTCCTCTATGCCCCGCCTTTTTGAAACGCGTCGATTTTTACAAAACTCATCGGTCTGAAAAATATATATATATATATATATATATATTAAATCAAAGACTTTTTTTTCCTTTTTTTTTTTTTAACAGTTTTATTTAAATCCCTATGGGAAAAATATATTCGGAACCAAGGCCGCTGAAAAAGTGAGCTGACATGCAAAATTTTTGGTTCAATCGGACTGAATTCATTCCTATTTTTGAATCTGAATGTAGTGTTTACATGAACGCTAAATAAAGTGATCGGGTTGATGTGCGCGTTTATATGTCACAAGCTTCAAATCGGAATTGATTTTTTTTTTTACATGCGCACACTGCACAAATATAGAGTTTCT
>NW_015640452.1:884877-885124 GCF_001515625.1 Sinocyclocheilus rhinocerous
AATATCTCCTTTTGAAGTGGACTTTGAACTTTGTAACTTTGAAAATCTTTTTTATGCTCAAACAGCAACATTAGACTAACTAAAGTTGAAAAAGTGAAAAAGCATAATAGATAGGACCCCAGCACATAAGCGCACAAGATTTTTTAATATTCAAATTAACTTAGTCAGTCTTCCTACATCATAGAACTGCTTAAATATTTCTATAGATAATAAAGTATACTTTACTGTAAACTTAAAATATGTTGTT
>NW_015640452.1:885285-896756 GCF_001515625.1 Sinocyclocheilus rhinocerous
GTTGTGCCTGTGGATGAGTATCCAACAAGGACTGGTGGGAGGTTGTCCTGCTCCACGTCACAGTTGCCGAGTGAAAGGAGAGTTTTATAATGACAGGACACGCATTTATACAACAACACTTTATTCAAAAGGAAGAGCCGTTCCGTTCCGCGCGTCATACGTCATTACGCTCTTTCTGCGTCATTGCACATGCGCAGTCCTTTCAGTTTCGGGGTTCAATCCGATCGAGTGTTTACATGCACTCTCAATCGTATTAGAAAAGGAATAAACCACCCCCTTCAATCCGATCGAAATTTAATTCCGATCTAGCTCAATCAGATCGATTAAGGTGTTTACATGAAGGCTTTTCAGTCCGATTGAGCCGTCAGTCCGATTACAAACTGATTATTTGGTTGCATGTAAATGTAGCTGTTCCACTCTATATTGAGTAACTTGCATTCTAGACAAAGTATTTCATTACTTCTAAGGAAATAATTACCAAGATGTCTACATTTGCATAAATGAAAATAGTTCCAAACAAAGTAAAAGAAAAATCATCAGCTGCACCTCTGTCCAACAAACATTAGTAGTGTTTTGTTCCTGAATGAGTCCGTGTACTCACTTTTTTTCATTCCATAATGAATCAGTTTGCTTAAATCTTTGAATTAATGGTTTGTTGACCTATTTATAGACAGTCATTTCTGACGTAACAATGTAACTGCAGACAGTCACTGTAAAATCCTCACCACTAATCCACTGACAGTCTGACTGATACAAACAGTGTGTATAATAATGGTGTAGATTCAAATGAACAGCTAGCTGTTAAATGAGAAATACTCACATCATTGCCTGGCTCAGATTTAGTAGGGTCTGAGGCTGGAGGTAGTGCTGACTGAGGAGGCAGGTAGATGAGAGACAGGGGTGCTGGGCTGCACGGGCTGCAGTGGGACCCCATCCTCATTGAGGGGGTTCTGATGGAGCTCTGCGAGAGTCTGTGAATGCTGACTTCTGAACTTGCTGTAATGAGTGACTGCTGTGATCTGTGAGTGCTGTAAACTGATCTGGGAGAGTCTTCATGTGCTTCATGTGTGTCTGTACTCTCTCGGTCTGTATCAGCATCCATGTCAGAGTCAGTATAGGTGTGTTCTGGTGTGTTCTCAGTGTTTTCTAGTTCATCCTCTGAGTCGTGAGTCGTCACCTCTCTCTCATGGGTCATCAGTCTCTCAGGCTCATCCACTGGATTTGCCATCCATTCAACATCCTGTGGCCGAGGTTTTCCTAAAACAGAGGCATTGAAATGTGATTTTCTTTAACATGTTCTTGATTTTTTTCTGTTCTGTTTTTTAGGCAGCTCTCTTCTAAGGGCGTATCATAAGGAAAAAGTGCAGTGCAATACTCTAATAAAGAAAAATAAACACTATTGTTCAAAAATATGGGGTCGGTAAGATTTTTACATTTTAATAATTTTGTGTGAACATTTTTTCAGGATTCTTTGAAATAGAATAGAAAGTAAAAAATGGAAATTGAATTATTGTATAACATTTTTGCATTTCTTTACTGTCACTTTTGATCAATTTAATGCATCCTTGCTGAATAAAAGTATTAAATTCTTTAAAAATATATCCTAAGAAACAAACACACCCCAAACTTTTGAACAGTAGAAAAAAAACTGTTTAAAATTATTTAAAAAAAAAATAGTCTTGACACTTTTAAGTGTTGCATCATATTAATGTTTTATAATATAAATGTAAAATATTCATGCTGCTGCTGGAGACAGCTCACTAGTTTATCTTAACATAAACTCACCTACAACAAATGCTGGTTGACCCTTTTTCTTTTTAACTTTAACTGTCAAATTCTGGGCTTTTATAGGCTCTTCCTTTTCTTCTTTAGTCTCTTCTTTTTTCTGTTTTCCTGTTTTCTTTTTCTTCTGCAGATTGAGAGCATATTATAACAAATATAAGGCATATAAAATCAATATGAGCATGGACTAGTATGTAACTCACTTTCTTTGAAGTAGAAGTGGGATCATCAGGAACACTGGTATTCTGGGTCTCAATGTCTTCATGAATTTGAACACTCGTCCCTTTTGATTTGCCTGTTTGCTTATTAGACTTTTTATTTTTCTTCACTTTCTCCACCAGCGTGTGTTCTGTGTCTTCTCTTCCACCTGTGTTTTCCGAATGACCTTTTCTGTCAAAACTAACAACAATGGATATCATATATATTAATGGGAATCATTTGGAGGAGAGTGTCGGAAGTTCACAAGTTAAAGATATAGCCCAGACGGAGTGAGGTAGGGAGTGAAAGAGATTTACTGATATGAGCTCAGATGTGAAGTGATACCCTAATCTCCATTCGGCTTTCTCCCCACTCACAGGGCCTGAGAAGGGTTCGGGCTGAAATCTGAGCTACAATCAAAGTGTGCCGGAGATTGGGACAGATGGAGTGACGAGAGAGGAATGCAAACAGTGATTAGACAGGATATTAATGAGTCCCAAAAACCTTGGAGCCAGGCTGTTTGACCTCTGTCTGACCTCTGACCTGAAGTCGCAGCCTGCTTTGTGTACACCAAAACGCAATGGGAACACAAGCAGGCTGATGATTGAAGAGGTAAGAACTGATGAAGTGGCCAAAATTGAGAGGGAGGAGTTTGGGGAAATTAAAAGGACGTCAGGGGATTTACTGGCCAGAAATTACAAAGAGCACTGGGTCATATTTAACCCTCTCTGATAAAATAATTATAAACTATAACTGCTAGTTAACTAAAGCAGTATTTTGTTACCGTTTCTCTCTGACCGGGTCTCAATTTAGCACAATAATAGAAACTTTTTCAACATAACACAATCCCTTATGCATCATTTATTTGGATAGAGGGGTTATATGTGCATGCTGGGAACATTCAGGGAACTTACTGTCATTTGGCTTTACGAATTCAAATACACAAGCGTGTCAATCATACTTACCAGTCCTGTGCATCAGTGCAGATTTTATAAACACAAAAACAAGAGCACAAAATTACATGTGACTGAGACTCACTCTGCCTCCGTTGGTAATCCTGTCTGGATTTCTGACTGTCCTTCAGGAGACAAAGAATCCGGTGAATGTGCTCTGGGAGTGAAATGTGTTGATTTAGGGCTGATAGCAGGCGCAGCACCTTTGGACTTCCTTGACCTCCGTGTCACCTTTGTTTCCGGCTGTAAAGTTGTTGTCTTTACTTTTCGGTTTCTTTGCACCCCAGTGGCCTCCTCTCCTGCTGGCAGAATCACAATTATTTATAGTTTAGGTAATACTTTCAAGGGATTTGGAGCAAAGAAATGCAGAAATTGTTCTACTCTGAATGTTCAGTTATTAAAGACATTCAACATCTTCTTTGACTTAAATGGAAAAATCTAGGGCAGAGCTTAGATACCAGATCAGCAGCATTACTCTTTATGTTGCTGTGCAGAGCTGTAACTCAGGTTACCGGTTTTGTTGAGCTGGTGAGTCGTGGAGCTGCTCATTTCCTCTAATCTCTCCTCAGGTAAATAGATCTTGAGAGAGACGGGATAAGACTCAGTCAGATTAAGCCAGATGTTAATGGACAACTCATAATGGTATGCTACATGTTATACCAGTGAAGGAATTACCTGTTCATCCTGAATTATTTCACTTTCAGAGCCGAAACAATCCTCCTTCCTCTTGGCTTTAGTCTGCTTTGCATGGGATCTCACCTTAAATGTCTACAGAAAACAGCATCACTCATTCACTACTGTTCAAAAGTTTTGGGTAAGTACACTCTAAAAAAATGCTGGGTTAAATATAACCCAACCGCTGGGTCAAAACAACCCAATAGCTGGGTTTGTCCCTTTTTAACCCAGCGCTGGGTTATATTTAACCCAGCATTGTTTAGAGTGTAAGTTTCTTAAAGAAAAAAAAAAAGAATACTTTTACATTTTAAAACACATCAAAATAGAAAACAATTATTTTAAATTATAATAATATTTCACAATATTACTGTTTTTACTGTATTTTTGATCAAACAAATGCAGCCTTGGTGAGCATAAGAGACTTCTTTCAAGTGTTGCATGGTAGCAAGAGGTTTCATAGGTTATTACGATGTGAAGATAATCAGTTTTATAATATTGTGCTACACAGTGTAAAAGAGGAAAATTCACCTGCGTCTCATGGACTATTTCACTGTCAGCACCTAAACAATCATCCTTCCTCTTGGCATTAGTCTGCTTTGCACGCGATCTGACCTTAAACACCTAGAGAAAACAGCATCTCACATATTTCATTGCGATTTCCACCTGAATCAGTAGCTCTTAGGTCAGCTGGTCTGAACATGGTTTAGGCTTCACAGATTAAGACTTTCTGACTGCAGAGGTTGAAGGTGACTGATCTCATAATAGCGTACTAAACTGCAAACAGTTCAAAGAGAAAGACTCACCTTTTCCTCCTGGATGAGTTCACTGTCAGCACCTAAACAATCATCCTTCTTGGCATTAGTCTGCTTTGCACGTGATCTGACCTTATATACCTACAGAAAACAGCACCTGATATATTGTAAATCTGTTATTTCCATCTGAATCTATAGCTTTTTGTTCAGCTGGTCTGAAGATGGTTTAGGCCTCAGAGGTTATTAAGACTTCCTCGTTGCAGCGGTTGAAGGTGACCAATCTTATAACAGCGTAATAGTAAAAGAGGAGGACTCACCTGTTCGTCCTGGATTATTTCATTGTCGGCACCTAAACGATTTTCCTTCCTCTTGGCTTTAGTCTGCTCTGCATGTGATCTGACCTTAATCACCTACAAAAAAACAGTGTCTCTCCACAAAATCAGTTATGCTGGAACCATAAGTGAACTGTTACTTTGTTATAACAAATCTCATAATAGTGTGCTAAATGAGGAAGACTCACCCTTTCTTTCTGAATTATCTGACAGTCAGAGCCGAAATCGTCCTCTGCATTATTCTGTTGTGCATGAGCTTCCACCCTAAACACCTACAGAAAAGATTCACTAATATGATAGATAGATAGATCCTGTGTTTGCTATTGCTGTGACTTATTGATTCAGGATACTGAACTTATTGTAGTGGAATGTGTAACGCAGAGGAAATTTTAAAAGAGAGAAAGTCATACAGGTTTGGAAGGACATGATGACATGAAATTAAACTCACCTGTGCATTATTAACAGGTTTATTGTCAGAGCCATTTTCCTCGTCCTCATCCTCCTCTTCCTCATCCACCTCCTCTTCCTCATCCACCTCCTCCTCCTCCTCTTCCTCCTCCTCCTCTGCATTAGTTTCTTCATGAGAGCTGACCTTAAACACCTACCGAAAGCAGCATGTGATTTTTCACCAAAAATTATCCTGAAATTTCCCAGAGGTCATCATCAATCTGATGTAATCATGTTCAGAAAGCTCACCTGCCTCTTCCGAACTGTTTTATTGTGGGAACCTAATGGATGCCGCTTCATCGTCGTGTTCATTTTCTCTGCAGTTTTACTGACCTTAAACTCCTACAGAAAATAGCACCACACAAATATTTAGTGATTTTTACAAAACCAATTATCCTGTAGAATTCCTCAAAATGTTCAAGCTCATAGATCATCAAGGCTTTCTGGCAAAAGAAGCTGAAGTTAGGATCAAAACCCTAAAGAAAATGTCTGATTAGTTTTATGGTGTAAAGTTCTTGTGTTTTTGCCATTGCTCTGCACAATGTTAAGGATCACATGGACGGAAAACTTCTCTGGTGCCAAAAAAGCACTTAGCGGTGTCCTTGATCAATCAATGAATCAATGTAACAACAGATTGCACCTTGCATGTTGCTTGATTAATAACAACTACTGATCAACACATGCTGTGCTCCACACAGAAGTATAAAAAGAATATTAATTGAGAGCAAAGTCATGCTGGCTTTGTCGGCATAATGGAAATATCATTAATTTGGGAACAGAACTGGCTTTGATTAAAGGGGATTTTATCTGACCTTGATATGTTGAGGTGGGTGCACTGAACTTAAGTTCATAGTTAATTCCTTCTCTCTCTCACTGTGAAATATTTCATGCTACATTATAAGTGTGTCTCTCACTCTCAGCAGCTATAGTGGATGGAAAGGTTGAGGTCATACCTCATGACTAGAGTCAAGCTGTTCTGTGTTTAAAGTAGTTTCTTCAGTATTACTTGTGGTGTCTTCCTCTGCAAACAGACATAACATGTTTCTGCATGACTATTAAAGGAGTTAATAAATGCATTCAAATATATCCTAATGTTTGGGTTCAGCTTTTTTTGGAAAAATGAGTTAATACTCTTATTCTGCAAGGGTGCATTAAATTAATGAAAAGTAACCGTAAAGATTTACAATATTACAAAAGATTTCTCTTTCAAAAACTCTGTTTGAATGTTTATTTTCCACTCATCAAAAGTTCTGAAAAAAAAAAACTTTTAAGCTTAACTTTTAAGCAGCACAAATGTTTTTTCAGCTTTGATCATATTCTTGAGTAGCAAATTAGCATATTAGAATGATTTCTGAAGGATCATGTGACACTAAAACTGGATTAATGGCTGCTGAAAATTCATATATTCAAAATATATTAAAATAGAAAGTAGTTCATTTTAAATAGAAGTAATACATCTGTCAATATTACAGTTTGATCAAATAAATGCAGCCATGGTGAGCATAAGAGACTTCTTTAGAATTAGATGAAAAATTGTTGGATAATTTGACTTCTTGACAGACACTACATATTTTAGAACTAGTGCAACAAAATAACAAGTAAACAGTGCACATTAGGTGTTTAACTCACCTTTGTATCTGTATTTTGTCTTGTGTTAGTTTGGTCACAAATAAAACAGCTAAATCAAAGTCTTCATTAAGTGTACACAAAATGACTAACTGAATTGTACCATCAACATTCACAATCAGCTTATTATGATCAGTACCAGTTTGCTTCTGCCATAAATCTTTATTTTGACACACAATTTTTAAAGTCAGGGCTGGTAAATCTCCCACTGGTAATTACAACTTCATGGTGGCACTCAGCTTGTAAATACAATCATTCTGACATGCAGGGCCGTTTCTAGCCAATTTGACGCCCTAGGCGAAATCCCTATTGCCCCCCCCCCCAGTTGCTTGTCACATTCAAATTGGTTGTCATAGTAACAACACTAATTTGTGGAGATTCAGTGCATTGAGTTCCACAAATCTGAATGCATTATTTGTAAATTGACTGTTAAGATAAACATTTTGCACAACGTGCGCTCATTGGCGCCCCTTCAGCTGGTGGCGCCCTAGGCGACCGCCTAGCTCGCCTATGCCTAGAAACGGCCCTGCTGACATGACATGAACGCACTGGGCTGTCATAAGGCTGAAGTTTAGTATGCTTGCGTCGCCTCTAATCAGGTGGACGAACCTCATGAAAAAGTGCTGCATTCCACCAGGGGGCACAAGAAACTTAGGCCTGTCCCAAGCATGATCAACAAAAACCTCAACAGCACATGACAGCAGTTCAGCTTGCCATGCTAAATTTATTTATAATAGTATGTTTATGTGTCTAGTCATTTCTCAGTCAAATCTGGTATATCTTTTTGTCTGAGAAAATAGTTCTGAAGTTACAGTGCGGTTTGATTTAGGTTGTAGAATAGCAACCGCAGCTTCTCAGTTTGCCATTTGTACAATGTATTTTACTGACACAGATATTCGCACGCACACTTTTGCATGCCAGATTTCTGTCTTCTGCATTAAACCATGAGTGAGCAAGCATGTTTAGTGTCCTGCTGTAGGATTTGCAGTGTTTTTCTTTGTGCCTCTCGCTGGATCACAGCCTGCGCAACCGGCCTGTAGTCTGGACACAGAGTGGCCAGTTATTTTGCACCCCTGCACCAGCCAGTGATGGTTTATTTTTCAGCAAGTCTGTCTGCTTTAATGGGTTCCAGCTCTGCTTTGATGTCAATGAGGCAAAGAAACGGGTGTGTAGAGGAGATAGACAGCAAGAGGGAGCGAGTGTAACCGAGGGGGATGGAAAGAGCCTCACACATTCGCCTGTAAGGCTGTGTGAACGCAGCGGCGACCCCATCCTCAGGAGAGAAGGGCTGCATTTTGTTCCACATTCTTGCTGTGTGCTGTGAGTGAGACCTCTGCTCTGTCTCTTCACACCCCGCTCACCTTCCACGCCCTCTGATCTTACACACCCATCCACTGCAATTATTCATCCTGCATGTCACAAATCCTGCCGAAAAGCAACAGGACTGCTATTCTGCTTGCTTTTTCCTTCTGTCTTTTTCTTGATTTTTGTCTCTGTCTCACTTCTTTCTCTGTTTCTGTCAGAGCCCCAGCTGAACTTCTGTCTAAACAGGCGATGAAAATGGAATGTAGGTCACTAGATTGTTTTTAACTGGACTCGTGCTTATATTTCATATATAAAATATAATATAAAACATCTCATCTTGTTAGTTACCTCACTATTATTATTAGTAGTTAGACTGGCCACACCTCTTCATTGTTAAATAACAGTTTAATTAATGTTAAGATCATTTTGATCTCTCACTTTTGTCTTTTTTTTTTTTTTGCACAAAAGATCTGGGGCTTCATGTATAAAACTTTGCATAGATTTCATCCTAAATGTGTATGTATGCACAAAAGGCAGATTTGTAAAACCATACATATGCCAGAAACTGCCAGAAAGCAAAATTCCCTTTAGAAATACAAGTCAGTGGAAGATTGTGCATATATGCATCCCCACCCCGTTTTCTCTCCAAAATAACTATATTCTGTTTTACTATAACCTCATCTGCATATCATTTCCATATGCATATTTCCATCCATGTGATACTACCATGTTTAATGATAACCTACAAGACACTAGGAAAATATGGGCTGTAAATGCCATTTGTGCCCTTACAATGCATTGCTAAAAATCATTCAGTATCCTTTTAGAATAAAAACATCTAAATATCCATAAAACAAAATACATTTGCCAGACTTTTCACAGCAAGTTTTTAAAGAGGAATAATTGTCATTCATTCCATTTGGCAAAATATTTGTAATTGTTTTAAACCAAATTTATGTAGTTTTGGTGATCAAGTAAACATATTATAGGTTGTTTCGATTTTCTTACTCGCAACAAATAGATATATATTTTTGCAGTGAAAATAAAATTGTCTAACATAAGTAATTAACTTCTGGATTAGAGGTGGCGGGAGACCTGTCTACTGATTTATGTGATTCCTTTTTAAACTTTTTCATAAATCGAATTTCAGATGTACATAATAACATTAGTCATTGTTCGTATGCTGTTGTTCAGCAATCTACATCTGATGTTACTTTCTCTGATTTTGAGCCGATCTCTCTTTCAGTCCTTGTGGATATTATACTTAAACTAAAGACTACAACTTCCCCTCAAGATATTGTTCCGACCCATTTGTTAAAGCAAGTTTTCAATTCAGTCGGCCCATTTATAGTGTCCATAATTAATAAGAGTTTGTTTTCAGGGGTTGTGCCTGATTCTTGTAAACATGCTGTGGTTCAACCCCTTTTGAAGAAATCAAACTTGGATAAGTGTGTGTTAGCTAATTTTAGACCAAGCTCGAAACTTCCATTCTTGGCTAAAATTTAAATTCTCATTCAACTTCAGTCATTTATTGATGCAAATGAGATCTGTGAAGTGTTTCAATTGGGTTTTTAAAAAACATCACAGTACAGAATCAGCCTTGCTGAGAGGTTTTAATGATATTTTTCTTGCGACCGACCATGGTAATTTTACTGTACGTCTACTCCTGGATCTGACAGTAGCGTTTGACACAGCTGACCATCCTATTCATATATCTCGTCTTGAAACGTCTGCGGGTATTTGTGGAAATGCCCTAAGATGGATAAAGTCATACTTTCAAAATAGGAGTTTTTTGGGTGGCATGGGAGAGTATGTATCGGCCTCGGCACCCATATCATGTGGTATCCCGCAAGGTTCGATCTTAGCACCCCTTTTCTTTTCTCTTTATATGCTACCGTTAGAATTGATTTTGGATAAATATGGTGTGTAGTTTCATTCTTATGCTGATGACACTCAATTGTATTGTCTTTTAAATCAAACTTTTCCAGTGCCTTGGAGCATTTGTTGGCCTGTGTAGATGAGGTGAAGTCATGGATGGCTGCAAACTTTTTGAAACTTAATGAATCGAAAACAGAGGTGATTATAATTGGTCCCTCTGAAATCAGTGATATGGCTGGATTTAACCTGGGTACATTGAGCCCTTTTAGGAAACATCAAGTAAAAAATCTGGGTGTGATCTGTAACTGCTTTAAAATGTAACTTTCGAATAAGTGAAATTGTTAAAGCTATTTTTTATCCATTAAGAATGATTGCTAAGATTAAGCCTTTCTTAGTGCATATAGACTTGGAGAAGATTTTTTTTCCTGATTAGATTATTGTAATTCACTTTACTATAATACTCAAACAAAACTTTTGGACAGTTTACAAATGGTCCAGAATGCAGCCGCAAGACTACTGACAGGTACTCGGAAATATGACCATATTACCCCTGTTTTGAAATCATTGCATCGGTTACCAGTACCTTATAGAATAAATTTTAAGATTTTAATCTTAATCTGTTTAATCTGTTTTTAAATCCTTAGTTTAAATCCCTCCATACACTACTGATCTTCATGTTTGGGAGTCAAAGAGATCATTACGATCTAATGCACCTAATCTCCTACATGTTCCTCGATCAAAATTAAAGGCCAGAGGTGACCGTGCTTTTGCGGTATAGCTGCCCCAAGGCTATGGAATAGTTTACCTGTGTATTTGAGACAATTATCATCTCTGAATGAATTTAAGAAACAGTCAAAAACATATTTCTTTACATTAGCTTTTGATCAGGGATGAGTGCTGAGGTATTGTCCTGAGAGTCTTTATTTAGAAAGTGTCTGTTTCAGAAGGGGCCTGGATAGCAGGAAACGGGCGAATGAAGAGAGCGCTTGCATGGCGAGCCAATGGAGATGGAGGAGGGGGTTCGTTGGGTTAAGGCGGGTCGGTGGGGGTTGAGTTTCTGACCAGTGACAGGATAAAGGAAACAGAGCAGCTCCAGAGGTCGGCTTGAGAAAACACAGCCTCTGTCAGTCACACAGACTCCTGGGCTGGGATTAGGCCTCAGTCTGGGGGGGGATCAGGTTTCTCTGTCCGGGATACCTCACTGCTGCAAACCACTACCAGATGTGGAGCAGCCTGCATGAGAGCAGGAGGAAGGGGGCGCCGTGTGCTTTATATGCATGTTTGTGTTCCATTGTACTGTACTATTTTTACTTGTATTTTACTCGTTAGAGCACATATGAGATGAGTTTGAGGATGGGGTGAATTTCTAAAAAAGGTTGGTTATGTAAAAAAATGCAAATTTGATGAAAGGTTCTTAAGTGAACCCATATGAAGGCTGCAACATCTACAGCTACATCAGACATTGAGCCCATGAGATGGAAACTCATTAATTGTTAAATTCTATTATTTGGCTACTCTTTTAT
>NW_015640452.1:898266-926411 GCF_001515625.1 Sinocyclocheilus rhinocerous
GGAGAAGATTTTTTTTCCTGATTAGATTATTGTAATTCACTTTACTATAATACTCAAACAAAACTTTTGGACAGTTTACAAATGGTCCAGAATGCAGCCGCAAGACTACTGACAGGTACTCGGAAATATGACCATATTACCCCTGTTTTGAAATCATTGCATCGGTTACCAGTACCTTATAGAATAAATTTTAAGATTTTAATCTTAATCTGTTTAATCTGTTTTTAAATCCTTAGTTTAAATCCCTCCATACACTACTGATCTTCATGTTTGGGAGTCAAAGAGATCATTACGATCTAATGCACCTAATCTCCTACATGTTCCTCGATCAAAATTAAAGGCCAGAGGTGACCGTGCTTTTGCGGTATAGCTGCCCCAAGGCTATGGAATAGTTTACCTGTGTATTTGAGACAATTATCATCTCTGAATGAATTTAAGAAACAGTCAAAAACATATTTCTTTACATTAGCTTTTGATCAGGGATGAGTGCTGAGGTATTGTCCTGAGAGTCTTTATTTAGAAAGTGTCTGTTTCAGAAGGGGCCTGGATAGCAGGAAACGGGCGAATGAAGAGAGCGCTTGCATGGCGAGCCAATGGAGATGGAGGAGGGGGTTCGTTGGGTTAAGGCGGGTCGGTGGGGGTTGAGTTTCTGACCAGTGACAGGATAAAGGAAACAGAGCAGCTCCAGAGGTCGGCTTGAGAAAACACAGCCTCTGTCAGTCACACAGACTCCTGGGCTGGGATTAGGCCTCAGTCTGGGGGGGGATCAGGTTTCTCTGTCCGGGATACCTCACTGCTGCAAACCACTACCAGATGTGGAGCAGCCTGCATGAGAGCAGGAGGAAGGGGGCGCCGTGTGCTTTATATGCATGTTTGTGTTCCATTGTACTGTACTATTTTTACTTGTATTTTACTCGTTAGAGCACATATGAGATGAGTTTGAGGATGGGGTGAATTTCTAAAAAAGGTTGGTTATGTAAAAAAATGCAAATTTGATGAAAGGTTCTTAAGTGAACCCATATGAAGGCTGCAACATCTACAGCTACATCAGACATTGAGCCCATGAGATGGAAACTCATTAATTGTTAAATTCTATTATTTGGCTACTCTTTTATTTAAGAGTATGTTTATATATTATATGTATGTTATTATATTATGTCATATTATATTGTCCAAGTTTTAATATGAGCATTATTAATAATTAACCATTTTTCATTTTTAATCTTATACACACACAGACAGACTGATAGACAGATAGACAGATAGATAGATAGATAGATAGATAGATAGAATTTTTTAAGCACCAAATCAGCATTATGAAACAATTTCTGAAGGATCATGTGACACTGAAAAACTGGAGTAATGGCTGCTGAAAATTCAGCTTTACCATCACAGGAAAAAAATATACGGTAACACTTTCTATGAAGCCCGTATTTACATTATAAGGGTATTCTTAAGGCATTATAATGAATGCATAATGCATTATAAAAAAATGTTATATCAACTCATGAATAATCATAACAACAGTTATAATACATCATAATACTTACGTATTTGTGGTTATAAGTTTAAGAGTATGATTATTTATCATTTGAAAATATATTTAAATAGAAAACAGCTATTTTAAATCTTAATAATATTTCACTATATTACAGTTTTAACTCTATTTTTAATCAAATAAATGCACCCTTTGTGGTCATAAGAGACTTCTTTCAAAAAATTTAAAAAACTTACCGACCCCAGACTTTTGAAAGGTTGTGTATAATACACAAATATAAGACACAACTGTATTATTACTACTATTATTATATGTAATATGTATATGCAAATTGTTCCATATTAACCATCTGCACACTCCAGATTAACATTTTCCTGTTCTTTGGATAGGAAACGCTAACCTTCATCTGTGTCGTGGTCCTCTATAAGGATTGTCCAAGGCTGTCTCAAATCTCCCTCAGAAGTCACAACCTTAAGAACTAGAAACAAAGAGGTACATTCTTCATGTTAACATCATCTCTGTCTGTTACAGACCTCCTATGCTCTCTTTTTTTGTTTTGTCTGCTGTGCTTCCCTTTATTTGACCTGAACTTTCACCCATCGCCTACTCTGCCCTTGTAGAACACTAACACAGACTCCCCTGATAACAAGTTACATTTACAACATAATAACTCTAATAACACACGTCGTTGAGAATTACGTCTTGTGAACATTTTAATGTGTTTTTTTTTCTTTTCCTTAAAAGCCCTGCGAGTAAAAGCCGGTATAGACATTTCTGTGCTCTGTGTGTATTTGGTTGAGCACAATATAAAACCAAGTAAAGCCTCGATTACCGTGACCTTGTGTGACATCACCCATTATTGGGTGGTCCTTAGTGTCAACTGCGGGATCCCAGAGAGACAAGCGTATGATTTCACCATCAGGACCCATTATTAAGGTGCCCACCGCTTGGCCTCCCTGCCATTCTGACAAACACAGAGATTCAAACAGTGAGACTTAACAAACCTAAAAAAGGAGAACGCAGACAGTGCTCTACATACAGGGGCTCCAAGATTAAGCACTTAAGTCACATGTAAAAACGTATGCATGTCATTGCATTAGAAACATTGACCTAAGTGGCATAGATATCACAAGCAAAACATTTCACAAAAATGTGTTGTCAAAATTAATGTTCATAATCAATATGATGAACAGCAGTCTGATCTCAATAGTATTAATAGGCATGTTTACACATGCATTTTTGTGCACAATATGGACAAATCAACAGCATTTCAATCAAAAAAAAGTTTACATGCACAGCTTTAGAATCCTTTATACTACAGATATATGTGTATTGTTACATTTTACTATTATATAGATATTGTTAATCTATAAAATAGTTGTATTATTTATTTTTAAATGTATTTCTTGATGAGCACTATTTGTTCATACAGTATCACACATTTAAGCTAAGTTTTTAAAAACTCGTGGTTTAAAACAGTCTCCAGGGTCACAGCGTCCTAGACACCAATATTTTAATGATTCATAAAAGCTGAATCACTGTCTGAGATTTCAGTATGGAGACAAAGGTTAGGATCATGATTTTTCTGTAGTATTACAGCACACTGTGCGTGTATATTAGCATGGTTTGTTGTTTGCTTTTAGCATCTGATTGAACGTTTGGACCCGGAAACCGTGACACTCTGTGTAAGGCCTTTATGAAGCATGCTGTTACCTCTGAGCTCCAGAGGGAGACAACCTCTAGTGATTCCTGTTTGTGTTTCTGTTGTATCTGCAGGGTCATGTAGGTTCTGTCTGTACACCGCCATGGAGCTCTGTTTACCTGGACCCCTCCGGCCCACCAGGGGGGGCAGTGGACCAAGAGGGGGATGTTGATCTAAGGGAATTAAAGGTAAAGGATTCACTTCAGTTCTTCAGTAGCAATAGTTAAACAATCTCAAACTGAACAAGAAATGACTGCAGAAATGCTCAGGTTGAATCTACAGCAGTGCAGCGTTCTCATAGAGGCTTGTTGTGCCTGGGTCCCTGAGTGCTAATGGACAACTGAACCTTAGCCTCTGTGTTGTTATTTACCGTATCAGCCCATGAGATCTCCCACCACCCCTGTTCTCACTCCCCACTGCTCTGCCTGTCTAAAGACTTCATTTAGCTGCAGCCAAGCACAAGCTGAGCCACACATGAAGAGGTGCTCGGCCCTCAGAGGGGGGCTGCACTCTACCACCACCGCTAGCACTGCCTCACTGTATGAGCCACTGCAGCCCTGGAGCTTACAGCTTATTTAAGCCTCGTTTGAGGATAGTATGTGTGAACTAATGAGAAGAGGAAAGGCGGTTAAAGATGGTTAAAAAAAAACAAGAAAAAAGAAAGAAAATGAGAAATTGGTAGGACTTTAAATTTGTCACAATATGGTTCAGGCAAAGAGAGTTGAGGTGAGGATCTATTTGCAAGAGGTATTTTTATTAGGCAAAACAGAAAGCACACTATTAAAGGGAGCAAAGGAGCAACCCCGGGTACAATGCAAATCAACAGTTATATATTGACAAGCTCGGATGAAGAACCAAGGAAACAAAAGACACAAGGATGAGATAATGAGCAGCTAAACAAGACACAGGTGATGAACATAATCAGTAACCATGGTGATAATCAAACTCAAACAGAGGAAGGAATAAGGGTAATATAAAAATAAGAGTCTCTAAACTGAAAAACACAAACAAAACATGACAAAAGTAAGGTTTAATTAATTAATATATTAATATTAGTCAATGCATTAGGTATCACAATACTTTTATAACTTTTTTAAATTAATTTAAGTACTTTTGCAGCATTCATTTCAAAATGTAATATTTTTTTTTCTTTGTTGATGTGACATGTGGCCAAGTATGGTGTTCCCATACTCGGGATGTATGGGACCCATCCCATTTATCCCATCCAAGTGCACACACAGACCAGTGAGTAGTGAACAAACACACACACCGTGAACACACACCCGGAGCAGTGGGCAGCCATTTTTGCTGCAGTGCCTTGCTCAAGGGTCGTGGTATTGAAGGTGGAAGAGAGCACTGTACATTCACTCCCCTCACCTACAGTCCTTGCCAGTACCGAGACTCGAACCCGCAACCTTTGGATTACAAGTCTGACTCTCTAACCACTAGGCCACAATACACTTAAACTTAGGTTAAATTTTATTTTAATAAATAATCATACATTTTAAATAAACATTATTTGTGTTGGATTGTGCTATGGCCAGTGAAGGGTCAATAAATAATTAAGCTGTCACTCAAGGAAATGACATTTAACCAAATCAGCATATTAGAATGATTTCTGAAGGATCATGTGACACTGAAGACTGGAGTAATGATGCTGAAAATTCAGCTGCGCATCACAGGAATAAATTACATTTTAAAATATATTCAAGAAGAAAACTTAATTTCAGTTGTAATACTATTTCACAATATTGACATTATATTTAGTGATTTTGTTAATTCCACTCATTTAATTAATTTACCTTTATCCACCATAAAGTGTGACAGGCCAGTACATCCCAATACAATTTTGTATTTATTTTTTTTAAATCGAACAATTACTGAAAAAGTACATTTAAACTGTATTGTTTTGAACTATTGCGTTTTTGAATTTTATTATAAAATTCTAGCAGGATCACTTGATTCCAGACTCATTGGTGATGTGTTTACATGTTCAAGTCAGAGTCTTGGCAGTGTTCTTGTATTTTTTCATCACTTCACCAGTTTTCAATACCGCACTGCCGTTGACTTTCAGGGTGAGTCATTTTGAGTTCTGTGCTTGAATAAGAGCCCCAGGTGTTCTTACAATATGTATTTCAGGAATATTAGATCTGTTTTGTCTTCTGAAAATGTTTGACACGTTTTTGAGTTTGCATTGAATTCCAGCACCAGTTTTTGAGTTTGTTGGTTAATGCTTCAGTTGTACAGCACTGGGCATAAAGGTTTATATTCAAAAAGATCATATCACAAAAATGATCTTGCTATGATGGATTGTTTTTGTAAAGCTCATGCATCATGAGTCGTCATATATCTTTCAGCAAATATGTTGTGAGTCATATGTGAATCAGCAGCTGTGCTTTGTTAAACCTGAATAATAAATAAATCTATCATTACCTCCTTTTTCTAGATCATCAGACCACATGACATGTCTGAGGTCCATCTCTATAATCCTGCACTTGCTGTCAGAGAGAGGGTCCTGTTTTCCCACTGCATGCTCCAAATCACCACGTGGCTCAGTCTCTTTTACAGGGGTTCTGTGGAGGTCATCTGAGGCACAATAAAGAAAGAATGGTTAGTGAAATGCGACATGATGAACTAACATGTTATGCTGTATTTATTGGTAATAGTATGCAATGTGATGTTGCGTACCTTCTGGCTGATGGGTGTCTGTATGTTCTGTTTGTGCAGGGAAAAGCAGCAGCACTTTGTTGTGCATGCGTCTCTCCGAGGGGTTTTCATGTGTAGTTCCCTCTTTGATGTCAGGGAGATGTACGTGTAGGTCCCTTTTTGGTAAATTCTCACAGCTGCTTTTTTTCTCTTTTATTTCTGTTTGATTCTTCAAGACAGTTCCAAAAGAATTACATGCAAGTTTTTTTTTTTTTTTGAATTTACAAGAGACAAGGTTATTTTTTTGTTTCAGAACACTTACACGTGTTGGGAAGGTAACTTTGGAAATGTAATAGGTTACAGATTACAAGTTACCCTATTTAAAATGTAATAAGTAGTATAACTATTTCAATTACTTTATTAAAGTAATGTAACTGATTACATTTGATTACTTTTTGATTACTTTTCTAAATTTCTGTAAATCATTTTGAAACATTTAAAGCAGGCAGGGTTAACCTTACAGTAGGACTCAACACTGATTATTGTCAGGCTTTCAAAATCCTTTATCACTTGAATTAAGATTATAGGATCCTATCTATGCACAATCAGCTTGTAACACTCCAAAGAGAAAGGACGACTTGAAATCGCATCATATGACCCCTTTAAATCAAATCTTTGCATAGCTATGACATGACGATTAAACACTTAAATAATTAATTACCTTAAACTATTAATACTTTTCTTCAACAAAGATACATTAAATTGATTAAAAGTAGCATGTTACAAGAGATTTCTACTTCAAATAAATGCTGTTCTTTTGAACTTCCTATTCATCAAAAATCCTGGAAATGTATCACAATTTCCACAAAAATATTAAGCAGCACAACTGTTTTTTAACATTGATGTAATAAGAAATATCAGCATATTAGAATGATGCGGAAAATTCAGCTTTGCATCACAGAAATAAATTACATTCAAATAGAAAATTGTTCTTATAAATTGTTCAATATTATTGTTCAATACTAATAATATATATTATTCAATATAATCAACAATATCCGCAGTATCACATTGGGGAAACATAGTCTGGAGTAGTACAGAAACTAGAGTGGATGTTAAAATGCAGAAAGGTAGAGAACAGAGAGAACAAAAAGACATTTTTGTAGGTTTATTTAGAGTAAAGAGTGATTTTGAGGTTTGCATATTTGCACATTTGAGGTTTGAATAAGAGCCCCAGGTGTTCTTACAATACATATTTCAGTAATATTTTGAAAATGTTTGACAAATTTTGTCAAGATGTTATCATCACAGAAGTTAAAAGTGGAAAATGAGATGAAGATTTTTTAGGTTTGTTTATAAGAAGTACATCGGTTTAAGGTTACGGTTGAGATAAATGTGTCTTCAGATGTTTGTTTTTTTTATTGTAATTGCCAAATGCTGAATTCTTACCATTGTTAAAGTGATGTCAGAGCTTGAGTTGACCAGTGGACTCTGGTTAATGGGCGGTAAGTGGAAAACGGTGAAGCTGGGATCTGTTTCTATATTCACTCTCCTCATGTGAGTTTCACCTCCGCAATGTCTCACTAAGACAAACACAGTTTGCAGAACATCAGATTTATGACTTTGTGCTTGCATCAGGATGTCATATATGGATTTTATGGACTTTAAATGGTCACTAAACACTGATTTAGTTCTTGTCTTACTCTGTCGGGATCCCTCCATGTGTCCACCGTAGTAGTTGACCCGTGAGAGTGGGCTGCATTCCAAAGACGGATCCACATACACTGACCTCAGAGTGCACATCTCTCCAACACCACCTCCACTCTCCATCCGGCTGCGCTTCCCACGGTTGTTTAGATCCTTAGGATGGTCGATCAGATGTGGGAGTATCTGGTATATGTCAGAGCAAAATAATGAAAAGCTCTTTAGCTGAGTTTTGAAGTTATGGTCACGTAGTTTGGAAAAACACATGGACTAAAAAGTGTACTTCGGCTTAGCATTTCTGCTCCACGTTTTTTATTGTAAAGGGTTCAAAAGCCAAATTCTTCACATAAACAGCGGTATATTACATCAGTGACAGAGATTAACCAATGAAAATGAAATCAGATGCTGTTAAAGGTCAGATGTTTACTTATGAGTAGACCTTTCCAAGTGTCTGGTCTTATGATGCCAAAAGCACAGTGTCAATTAAACGGTTAGAGGGAATTTCAGGTCACTGTTGGAAAAGAGAGGAAAAGAGCCAGATGAACATACTGTAGAGGTGATTTTCTTGGTTGCTGGAGTCTCTGTTTGATCTTCAGTCCGATGTGCAGGTTCTGTCTCAGGAATCGGACTCATGTGAGCTCTGCATGTGTCAGCCGCTATCCTGAGACTCTTTACTGGTCTTTTTCTCTCTTTCGGCTTCTCTTTCAGTTGCTCTTTCTGTTCTTTGGTCTTAAAGGTCATTTGTTCATCTGGAGTCAAGATCATTATAGACATTAAAGGGGTCATACGGTGCTTTTTTAAAGATCATTATTTTGTGTATTTGGTGTAACAGAATATGTTGACATGCTTTAGACAACCATTATTCTGTGTGTCCAATTATATTTCACAACGAGCAGAAGCTGAAGAAGCTGCTTGTGGTTGTACTGGTTACGTTTTAGGAATCAGTTTTTTCTTCCTCTTGGCAATGGGAAGGATTTTCCAAACTTAATGCTTTTAGTCCCGGCATGAATGGAGTGCATTCAGAGGCAGGTATCTGATATGCGTTTCTTAAAGATGTAAACATTCACCGTCTGAATGGATTTGAACTAAACACTGGCACAAACACAGTAATATATTTTGAGTTTGTTCATTGTGTTAACTGGCATTACTGTGCTGCACAGGATTTGCTGATCTAATCAAGAACTGCTTTTGAATAGTCAACGTTTATCTGATCGTTAGTATCATTTGTGTTTAACGAACTCTACCTGATGCCGCCTGAGTTTTCTCCGGGATTTGTACATGTACCAAACCATCCGTTATGGGTGGTAGAGGGCCCAGGTCTGCCCTGTTGGGCCGAGGGGAACAGAGGAAACGTGGCTGGTATTTGATCTGATTAGTGTTTTCTCCTGAAAAACAATGAGAAATATCATTTTATGCTAGAAATATAATGTACGTTACTTTTCAAATGTTTGGGGTCTGTAAGATTTAAAAAGGTTTTTGAAAGAAAAGCTGTTCACCAGGCTGCATTTATTTGATCAAAAATACAGTAAAAACAGTAATATTGTGAAATATTATCGCAATTTAGAACAACTGTTTACTATTGAAATATATTTTCAAATGTAATTTATTCCTGTGATGCAAAACTGAATT
This sequence comes from Sinocyclocheilus rhinocerous, assembly GCF_001515625.1. Lineage (NCBI taxonomy): Eukaryota > Metazoa > Chordata > Actinopteri > Cypriniformes > Cyprinidae > Sinocyclocheilus > Sinocyclocheilus rhinocerous. Next base: position 907,446 of record NW_015640452.1, read on the forward strand.
TTCAGCATCATTACTCTAGTTTTCAGTGTCACACAATCCTTCAGAAATCATTTGAATATGCTGATTTGCTGCTCAAGAAACATTTCTTATTATCAAAGCTTTTTCAGCTGCTTAATTTTTTTGTGGAAACTAAGATTTGTTTTGGATCTTGGATCTCCTGGATCTTTTTTTTTTTTTCAGTATTATTTAATGAATAGAAAGTTCAAAAGAACAGCATTTACCTAAACCAGAAATCTTTTGTAATATTATTAATGTCTTTACTGTTACATGAGGGTGAGTAAATGATGACAGATTGGTTTGTTTGTTTTTAAATTTTCCATTTTGAAGTAATTATAAATGACTTTAAATATACCATGAAAGATAATGTTAAAGCATGTTTGCCCTTTATTCTATATACCTTTAAAATATATAAAACATTGACCGGATTGTTTAGAGAGTCTCACCTTTAACCTGGCTTGAATTATAGTTCTTCTCTTCAGGTCTGTGATGCATGTTGATGTTCTGTATAACATGTTTATCTGGCAATAAGGGGTGTGTTACACCGGCAAGAGATCCAACCTTTGACAAAAGGAACCAAAGAATCATATATAAAGAGCACGTGTTTGATTTATTTATTTATTTTTTTACATCTTTATGATTTTTCAGACCTCTCCAAACTTTTGAAACCGCTCAAACACAATGTTCACTTATTTTCAAGGTCATTTGTCTTTATTAGCATGATGGATTTCTCTGCACGTGGCCTCTTCTTTGTATTAAACGTCGGCGGAAAACGAAAACGTGAATGCCGAGCTGGAAGTCCCACTGGAATTCTTTTGGATGCAATACCTTGCAATAGACTGAAAAGAATATAAGAGAACTGAGATGTTTTGATCTCCTGGGTTGAGCATTTAACAATAATAAAGAGAAACCAGGTGCCAATGCTTTGAAATCAGTTCCTAAAAGAGTCTAAAAAAACAAACAAGCTACAATACACTCTAAGAAACATCCATAAAAATATAGCACAGTGTACTTGGATAATGTGAAGGAATTTTCAAGTTCTCTATTCACAACTCTATTCTTGACTTACAAACAGCATTTTTTTTCTGTTTGATCAGTATTTGTTTCTGAAAGATTAAATGTTTAAATGATTAAATATTCTAATTTAAAATATTTTGTTTTTGTATGTTGTGGAAGGTTATTATACTTTTACTGATTATACATTTTAATCAAATGTTTTATTTTATTTTATTTATTTTTTTGCCTTTTTGGTTTAATTTTTGTTTTAAGTTTTCATTTTGTTTTTTAGGGCTGCCAAAGTTGTATTTAAAGTTGTATTTATAAAGGTTTCAAAAATTATAAAATACTAAGTATCAAAAACTAAAATTATGTTTGTCAATTTTTATTTTAGTTTAGATTGTTTGGAGTTATTTTAGTTTGAGTTTTTTCCAAGTTGTTATTATTAAACAAAAATATATTTAGATTTAGCTTTATCAATAATTCTGATGTTATGTCTGTAATAATGAGCATTATTTGTCTGAATTCAGATTGCGTTGCTGCATGAGGATGACTATGGTGGCCATTTTTGAGTCCCTGAAGCACACCTGTATTGTTTAAATTCTACTGTAGTTAAACGTGACAGATTGAGACTTCACACGGGCCACCCACAACCAAAGGCCCTTCTCCCTGGAACACCTCCAAATCCTTGTCCAAGCCCTCATGTCTATGAGGTAAACACACTGATTACTGCATTCAGCTCTCATCAACTGGATCATTCCCCTTTTGCCCCGAGAGGGTGCCATTTCGGTCACATACTGCAGCAGTTTTTCGGTGTCATTGAAGTTGCTGTTGATCACAGAGTATTCAGGCAGTTTCTCTTCTGATGGTTCATGCGGGTTTATGTTTTTATGATGGAAGTTGGACATTGTAAAAAAACAAAGCCACCGTGGAGTTTACTTTTCTCATTCAAAATGCACACCTGATTCGATGATCCTTTTGATCTCTTTCCGCATCGACTGATGATTTTCGGGGGCACGGAGAGAGGATGGATTAATGTGCATATAATGAGGGAACAGTCAAGGGCTGTGGAGCATTATCAGATTGTGGTGGACGGGAATTGGATAGATTATGGACGTGTGCTTATGTAAAATCCCTCAGGACACCTTTATTAAGATTTGCAGCTCACATCTCACGGAGGTCAAACGGCACATTATGTGTAAATAACCAGTTTGATTGACCTGGAATGTGTGGAAATCGAAGACACCTTGAGGACTGACCGCATGTGTGTGTGTGTGTTGCGTACTGACGGCGACGTTATCTGCCTGGCCCAGGTGCAGCTAAAGCACTCAGTGAAAGATTATGGAGTGAAATGTAAAATGAACACACCACATTTCACCTATTTGCCTTCAAGATGGGGTTACCTCTCCGGCCAGTAGAGTAGAGGTACAGCAATCAGGGCCGGTAAACTAATACCACCACCGAGTCTTCACCTTGACCTGAACCTGAGTTTCAACTTTTCTGGGCAGTAAAATTCTGGAAGATTTACTGTGGACTGGCCTATCCCTCAAGTTTACGTCCCACCTCTCTTGCTCTCCGGCAATCAGGAGGCAGCTTCAGGCAGATCTGCACAATGGTTCATTTGTAGTTGATCTGGGCCTCTTAACTGAAGAAATTTGACAGATAAGGAACCGTTTCATGCAGTACTCGGTCACGTACGTGTATGTTAACTGATACATTAATCAGATGACTGTTCTGTTCAGCAGTCTTTTCAATATCTAATGTTATTTAAACTTGACCATTAAGTCAAGTAATGAATGATGTTTCCAGAATTTCACAACCTCTGCATAAACAACAACATTAAAACTGTACTTGCAGATAAAATAATGTTAAAGAGATTAAAGGCCACTTAATTGTTCATTAGAAACACAGTCATGAAAGTGTTTAACACTTTTAAGTACACTTTTAAAAAGTGAACTTTGCACCTTTGTAATGATGTTTTTGTAACACTTTAGATTAGGGAACATATATTCATAAACTCCCTATTTGCTGCTTATTGGGTAGGGTTATGGGGTCTAGAATATGGTCATGCAGTAATATGTGCTTTATTAGTACTAATTAACAGTCAGTATGCTGGTAATATGCATCATAACAAAGGTTTTCTAATCTAAAATGTTACCTAAAGTTTCACTTTAAAGTATATTTTAATCGTTTTATTACTCTTTAGCCATATTTAAAGAAATACACTTATTTTGCATTTACGCAAATTTAAAGTACTTTGTTTATCATTTTTGATTTCAGTAAACATGACATTGTATTTTAGTGTACTTTTAATGCTTATTTAACCAGATTTAAAAGACAATAAAAATATTAATATAATATAAAGTACTTGAATCCTACTTAAGTTGGTTAAAAAAAGCACTTTAAAGTTCAGCTAACTGCATTTAATATAAATTTGAACTATAATACATTTTAATTTAATTGCAATTAACATAAAAACATTAAATTCAGTTTGCACGTAAGTATATTCTTTTAACGTGTATTATATCGGAAAATAAGTACTCTTTTTAAAGTGTACTGTAAGTGTACTTTTTTCACTAGGGTAATAGTGTAGAATTGGTATAGAACTTTTTTATTCATTTTTCTACTCCGATTTACCTTTTTTCCAAAAGCCAAAATAGCTCCAGTCAGGTCTTGCAGTGTGTGCAGCTGCTTCTCAGCTTCCTGTTTTGGGCAGCTCGGAGCCTTTCTCTTCCTGTTAACCTGGCCAGATCGGTATGCCAGTGCAAGGTCCTCTGAATACAGAATAAGAGGCCCTCTCCTCGTACTGTAGGTTTTCGGAGGCACAGGCACCAGTCCTCCAAAAAAACGGCCACTGCTGGTAAGACGCAGCAGTGGAGGCTGGGATTTCCAGTTGAAGTAATCCTAGTTAAGAAAAGATCATGTTTCAATTGACTGTGTGGAAGAGCGTTCAAATAAATCAAACTTTATCTTTGACTCATTGAAACTGGTCTTATATAGACCTATAGAAACATTTACCTGTGGTTCAAAACAGACCTCCAGTCTTCCATCATGACCGTCTTCATTTGGCACAATTTGGCCATACCCACGACTCAGCAATGACAGGACAAAATCTTTCATTGTGGAGTTGATAATGTTCCTCTGAATGAATGCTGCAAAAAGACAATCCTATCATGATTGTGTTCTTATCATGTACTGAACAGCATGTTTTTTAAAATCACATCAAAGGTCTTTTTAATCTGGAATATTGATAGTGTATAGCAACCATAAAACTCACCCTAAAAAATTAAGATTCTTTATTGGCATCTGTGGTTCCACAAAGAGCTTTTAACATTCATGGAAACTTTCCATTCAGGTTCTTTATAATGGAAAAAGTACCTCCGATTATTAAAACGTTCTTCACACAAAGAAAAAAAAAGGTTCTTTTTAAGAACAATTTTTTAATGAAAGGTTCTTTGGGGAACCCAAAATGGTTTTTTTTTGTTTTTTCTATTGTAAAAAAACCCCTTTTTGAACATTTAGGTCATTTAGGTTTCAGAGAAAACATAAAGTTTTTTTTTTTTTTAAACAATAACAACTTGTTCAGAGTCAGCAATTTTTGTTCTAACATTTGTTCTCGTACCTCCGTTTGAGGCCCAGCTCCCCTCTCCTCAGCGACCATTTCTCGGTTTTTTTTTGTTTTTTCTATTGTAAAAAAACCCCTTTTTGAACATTTAGGTCATTTAGGTTTCAGAGAAAACATAAAGTTTTTTTTTTTTTTAAACAATAACAACTTGTTCAGAGTCAGCAATTTTTGTTCTAACATTTGTTCTCGTACCTCCGTTTGAGGCCCAGCTCCCCTCTCCTCAGCAACCATTTCTCTGTAATTCAGAATGCATTTGAGTGTTCTTTCAGCATCCCCGCCTGCTGCTTTTACATGCTACAGAATCATTTCGGCCCATGTTACGAATGACTGTGTTTACTGAGCTTTGCAGTTGCCAGGCTCTCCACAGCTCCTCGACTGAGAACTGTTTTCTTGTTGCCTTGGTTGCAACCAAGCAATTACCCCTCCTGTTCAGGCCAGCAACTCTGACTACCTTAGTTAAACCCATCCTAAAATACAAACACAAGGAAGATGACAGCTCACAGCTTTTGTGAATAACCTGAACTGGGTCTCCTGCACAATGTGTCCTGTGACTCCTGTCATATGCCCAGGATAGCACATCTTTAATTATTGTTATTGACTGTGCCACAAGAAATAGACTTTCCCTTCCTTCACATAAAACCCCTGCATCAATCAAATAGACAGGAGAAATTGTTCAACCTTACAGCTAAAGACTTGCAGGATGTCCTTAAATAATGTGAGAGGATACCGTGACAGTTTAGCCACAAAACAAAACAAAAATAAATAAATACACAAAGAAAGACACCGTTAGTGATGTATGTATGAGAGCAGATGTTATTGTGTCTGGCACAGATAATAATCATGTTTTAGGAACAGTACATTGGTTGTGATCTTTTTACCAGCTCCTGTGCTTAACTATACTCTGATCTCCAAGAGGTTGGAGGTTTAAACCGAGCTTCACAATTTACTGTAGAGGGAAGACTTATTCAACCTGAACCACAACACTAGCCTCTTCAACCACATCTCCATGTGCCTTGAGTTACGTGGTGAATCATTTTATTGCTCTGTGAGATCATACTTTTTGATGGTGAACAGAACTCTAGTCTGGCCACCTGCAGGGCTTAATAGGCTGATGAAGACAAAATGTTAGGATACTTAATGTTAACCTGCATACACCCTCTGCGCTGAGCTCTTGCTTTTTCTGAACCTTTTAGTCTGTGTTGAGTATTGTAGTGATGATTAAACCTCCTATTGTCATAAGAAATGCCATCCTTTATATCATTTTGATCTTTATATCATTTTTGGCCCAAGTTGAAATAATTAAAAATTCATGATTTATGTTTTTATTCATTTATTTATGTTTTATGGATTTTTTTAGAGTATTGACGCAGTAACAATTTCTGTAAAATGAAATGTTAAACTTAGCGATACTACTTCAGCAGCGAGCATCCTATTTACAGTTTATTTCAGACACTTTGGCCATAATATAACATGTATTTTTGTATCAACTTCTGTATTAATCTGCCGTTAGTTATTAAACATCTTAAAGATACATTTTTGCTTTGTGTGTATACACAGCTTATACTGTAGACATTCAAGCGAGTTTACAACATAATTATTGTTACAGAATGTGATTCATGAAATAAAATATGTATTCTGTTGTATTCACAATATAATATAATAATATAATGCAATATAGTATGTTGATGATTCATTTTCCTTTGCAGCATGCACATTTATATTGTCTACTTCTTTCAAGGCTGTAACAAAGCAGTGCGTTTAAATATATTAAAGCTCTCCAGTAGTAGGCTACAGGAGATGGATTATGTACAACATGTGATTATGAACTAAACTTATGTTTAAAAACAAAATATAACGTATCTTTCGTTACGTATTTTGAAACTTGGTCTTACAGTTCATTCATAAGACTGTAAAGTCAACATATGAGTCGCCTGTGGGTGGCGCCAGAGCCCCGGCCTTACGCTTCATCGCAGTAAAGCTGCAGGAGTTTCTCTAATAAACACAAATATTTTTTTATTTGTTTACTAATACAGTAAATACAATTACACAATTGCATTTGGTCTCATTTACTGAGGATGACTTTGTCTTATTTATAATTACATTAACAATGTAATTTTCGTTTTACAAGTCAGGACTGTAATGCCGCATTTGGCTCAACAAAATAGTCACTGAGCACTTTATGATTTGCTTAAAATTTTAACAGAGCATTGCATGATTTACGTCTTTATGTCTTTGTTTTGAAAATATAAAAAAAGGATAAAGGTTTTGTAGAAAACAAAAACTGTAATGTCATTTGTAAAGTAAAATGAGTCCGTTAAAAATCTAATCATTTTATTCAGCGACACTGTACAGATACAAAGGTCTCTTACCAAATTTTAAAAATCAAGTAAAAAACAGCAAGATTATTTTCATAAATACATATATTCTTTCAGAAAAGGTGATTATTTACACGTTACATCGTTTAAAGGGAGCTTGCATAAATTCACAGCTGTACACAGGCATATAAGTAGGCCTATCCCAATCCTAATGCGTACTTGACGGTCCATGTGTGCCAATGTATGCGTGATTGTCGACGGAGCGCTGCGAAAGACATACAAGTCCCAAGTTAAAACAAGGGAAGGTACATGTGTATAAGGCAAATTGCGTCCAATATTTTCAGGTACAGTACTGTGAGCGTTGCGCAAATCATTCAGTACCGTTTACAGAGATCACATCTGCAAATGATATCGTGTTACACAGAAATAGTCTTTTTCGCATACATACAGATATATGAGAAAAACCAATGGTTAAACAGACTCAGGCTGATAACACTGTTCTTGATGGTCCGTTTCCACTCTGGAAACGTCTAGGCACACAGTAGTGTCCACAAATCTCAATCCACAAGTCTCTTTTCGCGTAACAGTTCGCCATGTCTCCGCTCGAGACATTATCTCAGAGAAAAGTTGCATGGTCAAATCCTGACCGAAACTATCAGGTCGACTCGCTCTTTTTTCATACCGTCGTCTCGCCCTGGTTGCTATTGCTGAGCCTTTTATAAAACCTGCGCCACGACTGCAGAGTTTTCCCAGACCATATCCAAAATCCAGAGGTGATTCCCACGATCATGGTCATCAGATACTTTATCATGAATACGGTGAAGTCTGGAGACATGGGGGCGAAGTTATTGACTGGGCAAGGGACAGCGAACCGCTTACACGTTTGCATGTGCCAGGTCTTCTCCCACTGCTCGCGGAAAGCCTGCTCGTAGAAGTAGCACGCGATCACGATGGTAGCGGGAACCGTGTAGAGCACGCTGAACACGCCGATGCGCACCATCAGCTTCTCCAGCTTCTCCGTCTTGGTGCCGTCGTGCTTCATGATGGTTCTGATGCGGAAAAGCGACACGAAGCCGGCCAGGAGGAATGAGGTGCCGATGAAGAGGTAGACGAAGAGGGGCGCCAGGACGAAGCCACGCAGCGAGTCCACGTTGTAGATGCCAACGTAGCACACCCCGGTGAGAATGTCACCATCCACTTGGCCCATGGCGAGGATGGTGATGGTCTTAACCGCTGGAACAGCCCAAGCGGCCAGGTGGAAATACTGAGAGTTGGCCTCAATGGCTTCATGACCCCACTTCATTCCCGCTGAGAGGAACCATGTGAGGGACAGAATGACCCACCAGATTGAACTTGCCATGCCGAAGAAATAGAGGATCATGAAGAGGATAGTGCAGCCCTCTTTTTTCGTGCCCTGCGCGACGGTCTTGTAACCATCATCGTTGAATTTGTCAATGCAAACGACTTTGTCTTCAAGGAAAAAACCAGCCGCGTAAGCAACAGCCACCATGAAGTAACACCCGGAGAGGAAGATAATTGGCCTCTCCGGGTAACGAAACCGCCTCATGTCCACTAAGTACGTGAGAACAGTGAACAGTGTACTAACACAGCACAAAATGGACCAAATGCCCACCCAGAGCCGGCCAAATTTGACCTCTTCCTCTCTAAAATACATCAGTCCGTTGGGTCTAGTGGGCTCACATGGCGCCCCGCAGTCCTTTTCGCCCATGAAGTGGTACTTGAGATAAGTGGGCACTTTGAGCTGCAGTGGACATGTGAACTGCTGGCTTGGTCTGACCACGTTCGGCTGTAATGTGATCAGTTCTGGGACGTAGGGCGTCGGGTTTGAGGTCGGGCTTCCCGCGTCCGAGGTGTTCTGACCCACGCAGATCTCCCCCGCACCGTGCACCGGGAAATTCTCGCAGCGCAGTCGCTCGGGCCACTGGAAGCCGAACTTGTTCATGAGGGCCTCGCAGCCTTGTCTCGCGCGCTCGCACAGGGTGCGACACGGCGGGATGGCTTGCTCGAGCACCGTGCAAACCGGCGCGTACATGGAGCAGAGGAAGAACTTGAGGTCCATGGAGCACTGCACTTTCACTAGGGGGTAGAACTGGTGCACCTCCAGTCCGGCGTCCTCCTGATTGGTGTGACCCAAAAGGTTCGGCATGATGGTCTGATTGTAGGCGATGTCCGTGCAGAGAGGTATCGATATGGGCTGGCAGAAACCGTGCTCGGGAATGGAGATGCCCTTCTCTCCATGATACTGGCCGCCGGACGGCTGCAGGGCCAGGGTGAGAAATAGAAGAAAATATCGAGTAATCCCACTACAGTGTTGCATTTTGAGGAGAGCCGTTATTTGGGTGATTCGGTCCGAAAGAAATGAGGTTGCGGCTGCTCCGAGAAAAAGTTTCTGTGACCAGTTCGTAAGCGTTTAAACGAACAAAAACTCCTCGTTTGAGCTCCTGTCACGACACTCGTGGTCTAAAAGCAATCATGTCAGGCAAATGAGTGGATTCGGGAAGAAAACCCTGACAAAAAGTCACCAAGTGCGAAAATACATCCAAACTAAATCCACAACGAGCGCATCGTTTTCGTTTTCCTTTTTTATTCTTGAATGTTTGTGAGAGAATCTTCCGACTGTTATTTAAAGTTTTCCGCCCGGCTCTCCAAATCCTGCGTGTACGTCTGTGTATCCAATGACTTTAGAGCTGCATTTGAGAAAGTCGTGTCGCTGCTGGAAAACTTCAGTCGGATTTCTTGAGCAGAGTGCGCTTTCCTCGCGTGTCTCGTGTGCGCTCAGTAGACGCGCTTCTCACTGACTGGAAGGTTTGAGCGCAAGTGAGGCGCACAAACAATAATGTGCCGTCGGTTTCTACACACCCCTCATTCAGATTCACTGGCCCTCTATGCGGGGCGCCTTGAAACCAGTAGCGGTTTAGACCAATCACAGGGATTGTTTTCCTTTGCGTCTTGCTTTTGATTGGTCATTGGATGTAATTGCGGAGGATTTCAGCTATCAGAAACTTTCCTATAGGGCAGAGAAAAAAAATTCATAGGCTGGTTCCTGAAAGTGTAGTAATTCACTGCATGCAAAACCTTCAACGTGACTTATTCTTAAACAAAAAAATTGGTTTCTCGATTCTAATCCAGCTTTTGTTTTATAAAATGATAATCATGTATGTTGTCACCTTTAACAATTAAAACATATGTACAGCATATTGATTTACATATTAAAGTTCGGCAACAGTGACTCAGTGTACAAAATGCAGACACCCTTTTATCTGATTGGATTTCTTGTTAGAATCACACAACTAAATACGTGCTAAATCCATGTGGAAAAAGCTAAGCTAAAAATTCCTGTGAGTACATAACTCTTTCCAGATCTATTTTCTTAATATCTGCATTTTTTTATTGCAGTATCAACATGTTTTGAAAAGGTAACGTTTACAATTTAAATGTCAGTCTACTGAAACACACACACACACACACACACGCACGCACGCACGCACACACACACACACACACACACACACACCTAATGAAACGCCTCACACCCACTATTCTGGCCAGTGTGGTTTACCTGCTAGAAAGCGGGTAAATATTTTGATCATTTGAATTATTCTCACACATTGCAGGTGGGGACCATCAGCTAAACCACTTAAGGGCAAAGAATGCAGATAATTAAACGTACATGAAGAGTATGTAAGGAAGAGATTAAGGGGAAAACTATGCAATCTGTCTGAAAATTCTGTGAAAATTAATAAGGTCCAGATTTAAAGAGGAAAATAAATAATTGCTAAACCAAACACAGTTTCATTGGTGCCAAAAAAAAAATTCACAACTTGTTACAATTGTAAATCAATTAATTAATAACTGTCGGACACCAGCGATAGCCAGAGCTATTGGCTTATTGAATAACTTATTCTTAATCATAAATAAAAAACCATCTTCTCACTGCTGGAGTGTGTTTTAAAAATAGATCTAAGCTTTGTAGCTGTATGCCTGTTACTCGGTATGTTAATGTGAGGGCTGAGGGAGATGATCTGCTCTATGGACCTCAACATCAATCACACAGAGCCCAAAGCTGCTGCCTCAGAAATGAGCGCTATGGCACGCTTATTCTGGTACTCACCGTAGCTCTACAGCAGCCCATGTTTGATCACTGAGCATATACACTCACTTCATCTTTCGAGAGACATGTAACTTAAAACTTTGACTGACGGTTTCTTAAGAGTATATTTCTCTGGCTCATTAGATCATAGTTGCTAGGGTTGAAAAATACATCCAGTAAGTTGTTCTGATGTTAAGTGATAAAATACAGCATGACTTTATAGTTCGTGATTCTTGTTCCTATTTGATTTTGAGAACAGAATATGGTTGAAAATGTAACGCTACTCTGCAAGAGTGATTTATTATGTACATAATTTTTTTTAATGTACCTTAGTAGGACCAACAAAAGTAGGAGCAACTTCAAAGCAGACTATGTGAAACAGTCTATATTTGCAATAGGAAAAGATTTTAAGAAGTGGTATGATTTGTTGTTATGGATGGATTGAGAGATGTCAAAAAGAAATTATTTAGTATAGACGATTAGACCAGTTTGAGAAGTTCATATGAGTTTTTAGTAGACTTCATTAATGTTTGTGGTTTCCCACTGGACCTTATTAGCTCTCGCACTGCTCAGCTCCACATTTTACACTTCAGCTATTGAAGAGAGAAAGTAGAGAGTGGTAAAGAAGGGAATACGGGTGGCATGTAGTGGAATAAACTACACATTCTGGTGAAAATTCTTTGACATGATGTGAATTGAAGCTCTCAGCTCACAACTCTCCAATCCTATTAATCTGTGCTTTGAGTAGTATCTTTATTATCCGGTTGATCATTTAGGGCATAATTGAATTTGACCTTTAATCATCCTGTCAAAAAAAACAAACAAAAAAACACAGTCCACTGCTTTCAGTGTGTCAATATTTATTGTTCTTTCTGTGTTGTATAGGCCCAATTAGAGCTCTGCATGTCTCTACGTTATTTTGATGAGTGACATCTGATGTGAGCATAAAAAGACAGTGTATAAAATAAAGCTTAAAGGGGTCATATGATGTTGCTAAAAAGAACATTATTTTGTGTATTTGGTGTAATGAAATGTTTTTATGCGGTTTAAGGTTAAAAAAACACATTATTTTCCACATACTGTACATTATTGTTTCTCCTCTATGCCCCGCCTTTCTGAAACGCGTCGATTTTTACAAAGCTCATCGGTCTGAAAAGCGAGGTGTGCTCTGATTGGCCAGCTATCCAGTGCGTTGTGATTGGCCGAATACCTCAAGCGTTTGACGGAAATGTTACGCCCCATACCCTGTCAGGCCGGAGCGTAACATAAAACCATGTCTGCATTTGTGACGCGATCGACAGCGCCAAGTTGATGTTTTTCCTGAGCGACCAGCACGGATCAGCTCCAGGCATGAGGAAGCGGATATCGTCCTCTTTTGGAAGGCCAAACAAAGTAGTTTCGCTTTCACAACAAATCACACAGTGCCTTCACGACATGGCGGCAGCGGCAACAACAATACTACAAGAATTAAAGGGGTCATATGATGCGATTTCAATTTTTCCTTTCTCTTTGGAGTGTTACAGAAAGGAAAAATTGAAATCGCATCATATGACCCCTTTAATGTATGTGGTTTTTTAGTGTGTTAACAAATTACTTCAAATGAAATTGTTTATTAGATTATCTACAAATATACAAATATATTACCATAATGAACTTTACACAGTTATTGAACTGAACTGAATCAATACTGATCTGACTGGAGCTAAATAAGGATTATTCATTGTCTTGCTACACATGCTTTACAGCAGAATTAAGATTTGCCTCAGTTTTGAAGTTTGCATAATTTATTCTGTTACTTTCCAGTTTAATATTACTTTCACTACTTTGAGTCTTTATTGTATGAAGCACTATAAAAAATAATGGAGATTTGATATTTGAAGCAAAAATCTTTATGTTGTTTCTTTCAACTATAGGTCAGTCAAGCAACTAAATCATATGTTTTTACTAATAATCAGTGATGGATTGAGAGAGGTTGATTTCCCGAGGGAGTTGCTTAGACAGACACACCCACCAGCATTCACTCGACCCTTGAGATAAAAACTACAAACTACACGATTAAAAGTGAAACATCTCTGGCATGACCCTGCAGACAACTAACTGTAAGTTTCCAGGAAATTCTGGAAATCCATTGTTAGTTTTCCAATAACATTTCTTCCCATTGGTGCTGTTTTAATCACTTATATTTTGGAGAACATGTTTTCCAGATTATGTGCAGTTTCTTTTACAGTTTGTTCCATGGATCTATTGATGCTCACCCCATCAAAGCCTCATGATTTAGGATGTTCTGTACATGAGGAAATCTCATTACACCATGCTGGATTTGCTGTCCCAGAAATGTTTTTATCATACACATTCTTCATGCTTTTTTCCCCTAAATATTACTACTGAATAATGTCACTTTTCTGAACTTATGCAATGGTTTTAGTCTTTCGCATTCCTACCTTTTTTTTTATATATATAATATTAATTACAGCAAAAGAAAAATAAAAGAAAACGCTTTTTGCTAAATTGAATAGCACAAGCATAAAATCCCTACCATTCGGTCATTCAGCTCTTTCAGTAGCAGGTCCGTAAATTTGCGGGTGAGTCTGTTTTGATTTGGTCAAGCCCTCAGTTTCCCGTAGTCTGGCACCAGCGTTAACTTACTGAGGACTGTGGCACATAACTCAACACTGCATACACATGCAAGCCAAATAAAACGCTTAAGGATGGTCAGTGAGCGCTTTGAGCCACATCGTCCCAGGCCAAGTGTATATCACTGTGGTCATTTAGCTACCGTGTCAGTCTGTAAAGCTCTGGCTCTCTGGAAGTCTTCAGTGGAGATTTTCCCTGCGGGAAAACACGCTTACAGAGTCAAATACCCAGATATCTGCCTGGGTGGTGTCTGTATATTAACCCACTACTCAACACTTTCATGTTTGAAGTAATGTTAGCTCTTTTCTTAATTAATAGCGTGAATGTAAGACAGAAAATACAACCCTGTTTTATACCCTGATTATGTCAGTCTGGACCTGCAGGATGCCACAGCATTCATCAGCATTCAGCTCCATGTAAATGTCCTTTGTTTGCGTTATATTTCCATAGCTAATGGCAAGAGAGAGTATCATGATTCACATACATATTTAAAAAGCCCCAGGCAAGTCTGCCTATGACAGTGGCTCTCATGCACTGGGAGAGGTGCAGGCAGCAGATGAAGGGATGGTGTCCACTGAAGGAATGAATGAAGATCATAAGAGTGAGAGAGCGAGAGAGAGAAAGAGAGTGAGAGCCACAGGAAATGCAGGTTTCGCTGGACTCTTGAGCATTGCCTGGGGATAGGCTGCAGGCGCTGAATCATAAATGACAGGAGGCTTATTCAGTTCAGCTAATAGGGCTTAGTGTAATGTGGAAGGGGTTAATGCGGCCTCTCCAGAGAAACATGACATCCATGGTGCAAAATGGGCACAACTTCTGGGCACAGTTTTTTCTTCAAATTATAGTTAAATGCATACACAAACATATTTATGCAGATTACCCCCAATTTATTTCAAACAATGCATCTGTTAGTAGATTTACTACTTTCCAGTTTATATAGTTATTTCTAAGTATACAACTATGTAAATAATATATTTTAAAATAATATACTATTGCAAACGGAATGCAATTCTATTGGACACTTAAAATGTATTATACAGTTTATATTCATATTAAATGTAATTATGTTAAATGTGCTGTGAACATTTCTTCTGGATTGGTCAAGAAAAATGGTCACTTTTTATTCAATGAAAGGCTGAAAGGAATCAATAAACAGCACAATGTCCGTACTATATCTCTGTTGTCAGAAATATAACACGTAAAGGCATAACTAGGACGGAATATGTGGAAAGTCAGCTCGTAATATTTGTAATTCCTTTTAAAATGTGTCACTTATACACTAAGAGCTTTTGAATGTCTGTTTCTGTGTGTGAGATGTGTGTGTGAGAGAAAAAGCTTGTGTAGTTGCATGTGAGAAAATTTTTAGGGTGTTTGCTTGTGTGCGTGTGTGTGTGTGTGTGTGTGTGAGAGAGAGCTGGACCTGCAATTAATTAGCAGTTAAAACTCCCTCATTTAATCTTTGTGCCAAGAGCTCAGTCCCTCTCCAGCTTTCCGTGTACTGCTGTCACAGGGGATGGGAAAAGGGAGGAAAGCTTTGGTTTAGCCTTCTGATCATCCAGTTTACTGAACATCACACTGTGTTACGGAAACAGAGCTCTAGGCTGTCTCCACAGGACTTCATGACAGATATCCACACCCTAACTGCACCAGAATGTGATGCTTAAGATGTTTTATTGCCACACAGTTTAGTGGTATAAACACAATTTACTCATAAACTCCCTTTTTGACATGTTTATGTATGTTTTGTGAGTTGACCGGTTTCTTCTTATCTTTCACTCTTTTCTTCTGCTTTTTCTTAGTGTGTTCCTTCTGACCCCATGCACAGTTTTCCCCCCTCCTGTTCTGGTCGACATACTTCTGAAAGTTTCCACTGATGGAGTTTGTCTGTCATTTGTAAAACTCAAGTGGCCAGCTGTCAGAGTGCAGGCGTCTGTTCTGTAATCCCTTGATTCAGAGCAAGATTTTCTCTTTTTTTTCTACAGTGGAAGATGTACTCGGTGCATAAACACACTATACCGTTAACCTAAACACAGCCGTCTGGCAATATACATTTTAGGGAAAATAATTTAGAGAATCATAGGCTCATCAAAGGCGAGATTGAAAGGAGAGGTTTAGAGGCTGTAAACCTGCTATCTAAAAGGGGACATACTATAGACTGCTGGAGACATCTTATTATGTGAAGCTAATGATAATTATACTACAGACTAACCCCTACTCCTTAAAAAAATATTTTCACATATTTAGATTAAAAAATGAAAAATGAAAAATTATTTATCTCCCACAAAACTTACTTAAACCAACCTAACGAGTTTTGCCGGTCTTAGCTACTTACTGGTCTTCATGTGGTCAAGTTGGTGTTTAGCTAGTTTAGCTGGGTGGCCAGTCGGTTTCCCAGTCTGACCAACAGTGCACAAAACCCCTTTAAAACCTGACCAGACCAGAAAACCAGCATTAATTTTTTTTCCTTAAAGGGGTCATATGATGCGATTAAAATTTTTCTTTTCTCTTTGGAGTGTTATAAGCTCTTGGTGCATAAAGACGATCTGTAAAGTTGCAAAGACTAAAGTCTCAAATCCAAAGAGATATTCTGGGCAAAAATTTTCTACAAATTATAGTTAAATACATAAACATATTTCTGTATATGCTCTATGTTCTCTGACAGCTGTGGCATTAACCTTGTGTAATGCTTGTAATGCTTTTGGATATTTTTAATGCTTTTTACATACTATTTACAATTAAGTGAAACTGTATTATAGCTTAAATTCATATAAAATGCAATTAACTGAACTTAAGAATGCTTTATTCACAAGTTGGACTTTCATAATTACTTCTATTGTGTACTGCTGCTGAATGACAAGAGTTTATGGTAAACTAAAATATACTTTAATGTCATGTGTATTTATAATTAAATACATTTAAAATATATCAACTGTAAATGTAATATCAAATAACGCACTGCAGTTAAGATTATAATCATGTATTTTACATGTGCTTTAGTAGGTTGGTACACACAAATAAGTCAAACATACAAATATACTTTAAAGTAAAACTTTTAATTTGACATTATCACAAAGTGCACTTTTAAAAAGTGTACTTAAGTGTGTTAAGAAACCATCATGAAAGTGTACTCTTTTTTTAATATACTCAAGTAGTACTCACTGAGTGAACAAGGAGATGAATAAAAACTAGGCTGTTTTTGGTCAGCAGACATTGTAGGGGAGGGCTATAGGGCCCGTCAGCCTGCCTGGAGAGGACTAGAAGAGGGCGAGAATGTCAGGGAGAGGGCTGCTCACCCAGCCAGCTGGACTGGATCCGTCAATGGTTTACAGAGCCGCTACAGTACAGGGCAGAGGTATGCTACCTCCACAAACCTGGAAAAAAACATGTCTGCCAGGAGAAACTGTGCGATGAAAGGATGATTTATGCAGCACAAATACACCATGCGTACGGTCTGCTGGCAAATGAGCAGGCAGGCTGTTTCTGGCTGGTGGAGTTGTGCTGGGAAGGGTACGTGCTGCCGGTGTAGAGGGCAAGAGACGGAGGGATGTTTTAACAGTCTTATGTAAACCAACTGGGGTGGGGGCGGCCATCTTGTGTTTATCACATGTCAGAAAAAAGCAAGGCAAGGGCACCTCTGGGAGCTCTGTGCTGTTTGAAAATGGCATTCTAACACAGGATTAATAAACAGAGCGACCCACTGGACGGCTGGGAGTACAGGCTCTCAATATGTGCTGCACTTTAGCAGGAGGGGACCTTCCTCTGTTGATGACTTCTTCAGGAAAAGGAGTGTAGCCTATATGTGCTGTGTGTTTGATGCTGTCTTATTGAAGCACCTGGATTTTTAAATTCATTTTACTCGATCAGGTCTCTGGCGAGAGTCTTTTAGTGCAGAAGAACATGTGATGAAACAATGAATTGCCTGTGCTATACTGCTAGGTATAGGGTAAATATCATCCCTTGGACCCTGACAGCTGCAGAAGCCAAGTTGAATCAAAGGTCTGTAGGAAACAGCTGCTCCACACATTTTTTCAACTGTGGAGGGGGGTTGTAGAGAAGAACTTATTTCAATTATATCTCAAACCACATTGTGTGTGCTGCTGTCTTTCTCCGTGCGTTTACAAAGATAGCAAATGTGATCTCTTTAGTATTAAAATGTATTCCTGCATACTCTGTATAATGTTAATATGTAATTGCTACCTTAAATAATTTATACCTTTCCAATTTTTTGTTTGTATAATGGTGAGGTTGTCATGTCACATTAAAAATTTTCAAATTTAATAAAAAAAATGTATTTTTTTTTTTACATTTCCTGAAATGTGTACAGTGTATTTGTGTGGTTTTTAGAATTTTTACAATAAAAACATATTTACAATATCTGAAAAATATGTTCTTTGTATAAATACCTTTTAATAAAACAGTTTTATTAAAATTAATTAATAAAATAGTTAGGAATATTTGAAGTTTATGGCATTCTGAATTTATTGTATGCTTATTTTCATAATAATTTACTATAAAATTTTGTTAAATATATATTTTTAATGCCAACACACTTAGGTAATGCACTTAACTTAGTTTTTTTTGGTTTTTATAATGGATTACAAATAAATTAGAAAGACTAAATTCAGTCATATAAAGAGTAAATGTACATTTATTTAATACTATAGAATATTATATAATGTATTTACCTAAAAATAAAAAGAGCAAATTACTTTTTATTAGCCCCATCTGCATTTCGTAGTTGGATTATGCCTGACTCATTCACAGAATTTCTGTTCTGCTTTCTAAAGTAGGACATCACTGGTTCTGGTTGTTTCAGTATATTTGAGAAACTTTTAAAGTTATCTGATCTGGAAAGTTTCTCTATCCAAACATACAAAAATGTACAGTATGTGTAAACATTACATACATATATCTAGAGTATGTGAATACTAATGAGATCACCCTGTAACTCACACTGTAAAATGCGGTAAGTTAAGAATACTCAAAACATTTGAGGAAACTTATTGCTTCAAAATATTTGAGTAAACAAACTCTATTTTTTTTTTGTTAGTAGAGCTTAACATTTTTATGACAAGTGGGGCGGGGCTGAGAGCCATGGGAGCCAAGCCTAGATTCGCTTCCATGGTCCCACCCCACTCATCACAATGATAATTATATACAACTTGCTTCCATTAACAGCACATTCATTCAGATCTTTATAGTTAAGTGCTAATTAGCAACAGTACACTGGCACGTATTAATGTAGATATTAAATAGACTCACAATACTTGCATGTAAATAGTGAAACA
>NW_015640452.1:926492-954803 GCF_001515625.1 Sinocyclocheilus rhinocerous
TTTTGCTGTCCATCCTCAACCTAACCACAGGCTCTACTCTTCACCACAACGGTAACACTACAAAATCAACATAACAGAAACCTATGTAAATCCTAACATAACGCAACATTTTTACTGTAAAAACACACAAAATAACACTTAATTTCTACATTTATTTTCCTTGTTGTCTGATGCAAAGCATGCTGGGAACTAGAAAACGCAATCATTTTAAGTTCACCTTGCTACAACAACATTTTACATTTACAGAACTTATTTCAATTAAGTCCAATGAACTTTCATTATTATTTGAGTGAAGTAAAACTAATTTCATTTAATTAATTTCACTGTTCGGTTTTACAGTGGGGCTCTTGTGAAAGAGTTATGTGGTTGATCTGATGCTGTTTGTGTTGCGGTGATGCTAAGGGGTGTCTGTATTGATCAGCCTCTTTAAACAAACAGCCAAGCGGGCAGCTAGGAGAGTTAAACTTAAAGGAGGCAGCCATTCCAGCTGTGCCTGGCAGGTTTGGCTCTTAGCTTGACATAAAATCAATGTTCCCAGCTGATCACAGCAGCATCGACCCAGACTTTTGGATGCCGCCTCACCTTGTCAGATAGTTGGCTTTTAAGAAAAAATAAAAACATTTAGTGGAGCTCAGGGATGGAGCCTGGTGTTTTTACTGTAAAGTTCAAGATGCGTTTACATAACCTAGAGCAGAACTGGGGTACGGTATTGATCACCTCACAGCTGGACTACTGAGGTTAGTGCTACACAGTCAGGGATATTAACACTTCCAGACAAAAGACTGCAGCTACAAGCAGGATAAAGGGATGAGGCCTGTGGGGTGAGCTGGTGAGCATGGGGCTGATTCATTTTCTGCTGCATTCACTACAGTCCACATGGTGCTGTTTCATATAGCTTAAAGGCAGAGTAAGTGATTTCTGGTAGCCAGTGTTGATATTTGAAATCACCAAAACATTGGGAGATGCTGTTGTGATGGCTGCTGAGTTGTGCATGTATGTGGACTTTCATTATAAGAATGAAAGAGCTATGGAGTTTGAATATTGCATGCAAGTGTGTGTGATAGCAATAGATAGTTTTGTGTGTTTATTTGGAGCATTCTTTGAGCTAAATATTCCCCTGAGGCTGAAGTCATGCTTATAGTAATTAGCCCCAGGAGAGCTGGAGTGCTGCTATGAACCCTCTGGCTGTGTTCTACTGTGACAAACATAGTGTGTGTGTGTGTGTGTGTCCTCTATGCTGACAGATTCCAGTAACAGTGCACAACCCTTCAAACACAGAAACGGGGTCAAATACTACCACACATTTAAACTTTCAAAATAATCTATCTATCTATCTATCTATCTATCTATCTATCTATCTGTCTGTCTGTCTGTCTGTCTGTCTGTCTAATGTGTCTGTCTCTGTCTAACCATGTTTGTTTAACTATTTTAAATCTTTTAAAACAAAGCTTTGCCAAGACAACATTCATAGTTTTATCTTGACAAACTGTGCATTTAGTTAAAATTACAGTTACATGAATTTCAGTTTATTTTCATTTTAACTCCTTACATTCAAATTCACATTGCAGTTCTGAATCCTGCACATTTCTGGAATTAGACTGGAATTTAAAAGTGTCTCAGTCCTGGTGGCCTTGTATTCTTTTCATTCCAAACATCCACATCCACTTTGTTCACTGGTAAGACACCTGGCCTTTCAAATGAATGAGGAAGAGGGGATGCCATAAGAAAGGTAAAAGATAAGCTGAATGATGTGGATGGATGAGGGAATGGTTTCTATCACAGGATAGTGGATCTAGGAGGGCCAGACCCCAGAGAGTAAGGGGGCTTATAACCTCAATAAGCTTTTTAGTCCTTCAGACAGGTAAAAGGCAGGGGAAAGACATCTATATTCTGGACAGGTACCCTCTATGTTCATGTTTTATTTATCTTCGGATTCTCTCTCTTTTACTCTTTCTTCTGTTCTAACTCATCTTCTCTAAGCACTCCACACTTTCCTCTATGGCTGTCATGGCGGTTTGTTTTGCTCTAAGCTTCCAAGGGATATTGGAAGTGGATGTGGGGCTACTGTCCATTACATGCAAAGTAGGATAAACTGTAACTATAATGTGTCACAGATAATGCCCAGGGGTCTTATACTCTTAAAGTTGTGATGAAACTGAAGCGGCAGATCTTTTCTTCTGTATTGTGATGTACGTTCGAGTGCAATGGATTATCAAAAAAGGAAAAACGTAGGACGGGGACTTGGCAATATGTTGTTTGTCGATTGGATATATACGTTGTTGATTTGAATTTTGAGACTTGGCCGTTGAATTTGAAAATGGTTTAAATGTAAATGGACTACATAATTGGGATGTCAAAATGTGTCAAAAAAACAAAAAACACAATAAAGAATCCTTTCACAATAGTATCTACTACATGCATTTAGAAAATGAGTTGGGCCAATAGAGTGAAGTTTAATTTCATGCCCACTTAAAAATAAAATAAATGTTCCAGTTAGTGTCAAAACATTTTGCTTTCTTTTACTGAACTTTTTTTCTTTGCAAAGAATCTTTATTTTTAGAAGTGTAGGCATAACCCAGTCAAGAAGTGTGCCACTGCTATGTTTGGTTCTTGTGGCTTGTGCAACTTTTGTTTGTGCTGTGTATCTGCATGTGTGTTTGTGATCACATGTGGTTTCCTTATAATTTTCCCATGTTCCCAACTCCAAAATACGTATGACAGGTCTCCAGTTTCCATGACGACCATCCGAGATTTTTTGTTGTTCTCTAATGGAATGATTTTCACTTGCCACTGTCTCTTGTCTGTTTGCTGATGCTCCAGTTTTAACCCCTCTCATTTGCTGCTGCTCCGATATTATACTGGATGCGCAGCGCAGCTAACTAAATTTCCATGACAACTAATCTACCCCTAAATACCAATCAGGGCTTATTTTCACATTTTTGTCATCCTTTTTGTGTTTGTGTGACACTCAAAATTGAGATGAACTCTAGAAGATTACTGCTCTAGTGTCGCTGCAGGAGGTGTTTGACTCATATTTGGACTGTTTGAGAAAGAAAGTTTGACTGCCGTGACTAGAAGTTTTAAAATCCATTCTTACTCTCAGCACTTCAGTCTCTTGCCCTATTTCTATTCCACACTTCTGACAGCTTCTGTACCTCAGGGATGAGTAACAAGCAGCCAAGGACCAATGCCAGCCCATCACCCAAAGCAGATTATCCTCCACTGTATGTAGCACACATGCATGTAATAAAAAATATTGTTTGCTGTTTCAACTAGTATAAACCAAACAGTTTTGGTTAGCATTGAATTCTACTGTAACAAAAAAATACACAGAGACATTTCCAACACACTTTCATTGCAATTCATAACCATTTTACGAATTCGTACTATCTCATTTGCACAATTTCATGCAATCTGCTTATGTCCCATTGGTGATTGGGTTTAGGGGTGGACTTTCATGCTTACGGTTTTTCCCTAAAAATCATAGAATCACATTCATATAAAATTGCCATCCTTGCAAAATAGTTGTGTTGTAGTTGTCATGTGATTGGACATTTCTCAAAATATCTTCTTTTATGTTTCACAGAAGCAAGAATGTCACAGATTTGGAACGACATGAGGGTGAGTAAATGCTTTCATTTTTGGGATCAACTATCCTCTTAAATTGAGAGCCAGCTCACAGCTCGACTGACCCACTAGGAAAAGTCCCAATGGCCAGTCCATTCTTGAGTATATCTTAGATGAAAGCAGAAAGAGAAAAGAATGGTGGAGGAGGAAAGAGAGAGAGAGAGAGAGTCTGTTTTATCAATAAACCGATGGAGTTTTAGCCCCTGTCCTGATAGTGTTATGCCTGTAGAGGTGGCCAAAGTGCATTCCAAGGATCCCAGGATAGATAGGAGACTAGATATTGTAAATCTGCTCTTTTGCAGTAAACAGACACTGGCCAGGCCTTTCTTCATATGACCTGGCCCTAGTAGAACGCCTCAGACCTGTAGACGCTCCGTCTGGCATGTGTGAATCACGTCAAGGGCTCACGAGGCCTTTCTATCACCATGTTTGAGCCTAGCAGTGAGATTCCTATTGTAAAGCAGTCAAAAGAACTAAATTTATATTCTGATTTTTGGTCACAATGTTAAAATATAGGTTGTTTCTTCAATAACTTGGAGTAGTGGAACATACTTGAAAATACTTTGAGCTATAATTGCTTTTTCTGTAAGTCCATATTGAGGAGGCAACACCACCACAGAAATGTTTTTTCTGCAAATGCTGAAAAGCATTACTCAGTTCAGATGAGTGCACTGGATTTATCCTACACACTAAATGTTTAACGGGCGCTCGCTTTGTTATTTGCATACCTTATGGATGATTTTTTTTCTCTGGAATTCACAATATTCTGCAGACTACGGCCAAAAAAGTCCCACACCCTTCTTTGTGCTGAGACTGTCTTTCAGAATAACTGTTGTAGTGAAAAGGTGGTGGATCGTGAGCCGCACATTTGTTTGCCATGTTGTGAGTAGAGAGCAGCGGGTGATGAGTTCCCCATGTGCATCTGAGGTTTCTTTCACGTTACCTGACCCTGCGTCAGACTGATGAGGTGCTGCATGATCGGCCTTTAGTCTTTATCGCCCTGGCGCCTCCTCTCAGGTCACAAGAACCTAAACCGAATGTGAAATAGAAATAGATCAGAGATGTGGATCAAAGCACAAGTGATGTCTCAGCCCTCAGAAAGAAGGATAAAGAGGGGGTTAATGACAGGATGGGCTTCAGGGCAGAGGATGGAGGTTTGACCTGTCTTTTAGCCCATAGTTATGAAGACTGATGATGTCTCAAGACATGCACAGCATTTTCAATTTGACCAGAGCCATGGGAAATTGACTATACCCAAAGAAGCTAGTTGCAGTCATGTTGGCCCTGTTTACAACTGGTATTAACATCTGCCTTGGATGAACCAATCACAAGAGGACAACACTAATACAGGTGTAAAAGGAGTCCAGAATGTATTAGATCAGATTACTCAAACCACATACAAACACAGTCAATGCATGTAACAATGTTACATTTGCAGTGTATCTTGAGCATTCATAAATAGTGAAATAAATATAAACCATTTTAATATTTTATTTCTCTTATGCTCACCATTTAGTCTCTTATGCTAATCAAGGCTGCATTCATTTGACAAAAAATACAGTAATAACAGTAATATCTTTAAATATTATTGTAATTTAAACCAACTGTTTTCAATTTTAATACAGTTTAAAATGTAATTTATTCCTGTAATTGTAAAACTGAATTTTCAGCAGCTATTACCCCAAATTCTCAGTCTCACATGAAAAATCATTCTAAAATCATAGAAATCATTCTAATATGCTGCTCAAGAAACGTATTAGCACCATTGAAAAAGTTTTCATGCTTACTATTTTTGTGGATACCATTTAACATTTTTTTCAGGATTCTTTAATGAATAGAAAGTTCAAAAGAACAGGATTTATTTGAAATCGAAATCTTTTGTAACATTATAAATGTCTTTACTGTCACTTTTTTCATCAATTTGATGCATCCTTGCTGAATAAAAGTATTAATTTCTTCTAAAAATATATATCACTGACCTCAAATCTTTGAACAGTTCTGTATATTCTAAAAGACAGTGAATATTCAGAATATGAAAATGTGTAATATGTGAATATGAATATGTATATGTGTATACAGAATGTAATTTTTACTAGACAACATTCTCATAGTTCCAGTGGCAGTCAGTTTTGTTACAGTTTCCATTTGTGAATAGTTTCCAAAATCCAAAGAGTTTTCATTTTGAGTTACAATTATAAAGCCATAATTCAAACAACGCTTCTATGAAAGTCAGAAGAAAGTCGAGATGACCAGCACCCAAGCCCCCTGGCTCTGTTCACTAGCCTGCATTGTCCCGAGGCAGGAGGGTGCTTCCCCTCCTCTGACCCTCTGGAGTTCTCCACACTAATAACTGCATTATACCTTCACACCGTGCAAATGGGCCCTTTTGTTGGTCTGCTTAGGAGCTCGGGGGGTAAGGATGGGGGGTGGGGGCCCCTCGGAGGGGGTTGCCAGGAGGATTTACTTTGTCATTTAAAGAAGGGGGGAAACTCAAAACATGGGGCTGAGGCTGGGCACTGCTCAGGAAGGCAGCAAGAGCCTTTTCTTTAGGCAGCATTGTTCAGATGGCTTTGTGGCTGGAATATATTATCATCTCAGGCTCTGAGGCCGATGGCTCTGTATGAGAGATGCTTTTGGGCCTAAAGAGAGAGCGAGGAAGGGAAACAGTAGAGATTGCTTTAGAGAATCACTGACATGTATAAAAAGGTTTGGGTCACATGATCAGATGCCACTCACTTGTTCCTAACTTTGTTGCTAAATGCACTTTTGAAGTCTTTAACCATGTTATTTGTGAGAAAGATCATTTGTAGTCCTTTCTTTCTTTCTCTCTCTCTCTCTCTCTTTGTTCTTGGCCCACTGCTCAGTTCAGGTGAATTTATCAGGATTAGCCAACCATATGTTTTTACCAGCTGCTCGAATGAGCACATCACTTCACATTGTCTTCACTTTCCAGTTCACTTGAAAGATTTCCACAGCGTCCACCAGAGTAAGTGCATCTGGACGCAGAAATGAAATATCAAATGATAAATCAGTTGAAAAATCCCATCGACTTTTATTGAAGGATAGGCACATCAAATTCAGAGACCTGAATATCATAAAGAATTGTGGGGTGCTCTTGACTTGCAGTCACCTATAGAACACTCTAGCAACTGCATAGCAATGCAAATAAAAAACATTTTATTTTATAAAGGTTTTCTTTATTTTATTTTGTTTTGTGTATGTGCAAGCTAGCATAGTGAGGTTGAGTCATATTAAATAATATTTTTAAATGGTAAATGTTTTTTTAAAATATATATATTCTATTTAATTTTTAAAGTTATTTATTGGTATTTTTTCTTCACCACCCTCTTCCCTACTTTTGCAGCTGTAAGTGAATCAAAACAGTTGTGGCTTCTGTGTGTCTGTATATAGCGGATTTGAGGCAATATATTAAGATTCAATTTGTAAGTGTATTTTTTCCTGTTTCTACCACTCTTTCTTGTTCATCAGTTTGATTGTCATGGCTTTATGAAAGCGATATGTAGGTGCATTAGCCAACCTAACTGCCTGATGCAACCATCTGAAAAAGAGCTCTTTTTCTCTGTCCTTTCAAGATATAATCACATCTCAATCGATGGAAAAGAATTATTCACGTTGCTAAAGCCACATGCGTATGCTTTAGCAAACACCTCAAAGAGCATCAGATGAAGTCTCCAGGAGTTTATCTCTCTCTCCTGGATAGAACAGGGCTCTCTGCTTTAGGAGAAAGGGGGAGAGAGAAAGAGTCATCAGAGAGAAAGAAAGATGCAGAGATAAAGGGAATTAAGGGAGGAAGAGGCTGAAACAAAGGAAGAAAGGACAGATAAAACCATGGTGGGGACCATCAGCTAGGATGCCCCCCCAGCAGGAGAGTGACCCCCTTCCTTTCTTCCTTTCATTACCCATATGCATCCATATCTCTATTACTCCTCCCTATCACTCCATCTTGGATGTCCTTCCTCCGTCATGTCACTCCATCCTCAAATTCTCTTCTTCTACCCCATGTTGATGGCATCCTTCCTTCATACCCTGAGAATTGTCGGTGTGGCATCCGTCTCGCGTGCGTGGCCAGACACTTCCTGTCCCCAAGACTAGCAAATTACGCCCAACATAAACTTTGTATGTCCTTTAATGAGTGCAGAAAGTAAGATGAAGATAAGTCACATTTTGGATTGCTGATGACGAATGTGCACATAGATATTTCAAATAGAACATACAACAGAAGCCACTAGTGAAAAAGCATCTATTTGACATTCTTTTCTAAATGGTTATTGTTTATTAGAAATGTTATCAACATAGCAATGAAAGTGAAAAGTTGAAGTTAAAAGTTCAAATTAATTTCTTAGCATTGGGGTTGTCTCTCTTTTGCTTTGCACAAAATGATAATATTTCCACCTAAATATTAAGAAGCAGAACTGTTTAATTGACCATTTCAACACTGATATTTAAAATGTATTATAATAGAAAACAGTTATCTTAAATTATAATATAATTTCACAATATAACTATTTTTACTGTATTTTTGATCAAATAAATGCAGCCTTGCTCGGCTTTGCCATCACAGGAATTAATTACATTTTAAATATATTCAAATGGAAAACAGTTATTTAAATTTGCAATAATATTTCACAGTTTTAGTAATATTTAAGTGCAGCCTTGGTAAGAATAAGAGACTTCTTTCAAAACGTAAAAAAATCATATTGAACCTAAACTTTTGAATATGTCATAATATGTCTTTGTTTTAAAATTTCCAAAAACATTTTTGCATGGCCTCCACGGTACATCTCGCCTGTACATGAATTTTATTTGAAGCATTTCTGTTTTGATGCTGTCTTGGCTCTGTTACTTTCTAGAATTTTAGAGGATTTGAAAACCATGTCAATGGGCGGCTTTCCAGAGGATTAGATGAGTAGAAACTGCACTAATTGGCTGGAAGACAGACTGGTGTACTCGTGTGTGCTAAAGATGCTCAGAGAACATGTATGGTATGGCTGCTTATTTTGGTCTAAACATGACCCATTTAACTGCATCTTAATTGTGTCACTGTATTCTTAGCATTTTCTCGGTTTCCTTCTAATATGTGTAATTTTATGTTAAATGCCTGTCAGGGTTATGGCAGAGTCTCTAATCTCCTAATGACAGTGGAGTTGTGGGTAATGGCTTTACGGGCATATAACAGCGTCTGAAATAGCTGCTGTCTGTGGTGTCACCGAACGGCCTAAAACCCTTCAGCCCTCATTACCCCTCCAAACCCAGCATTCCTAAACAAGAGATCCTCATCTTAGTCCTCTTACGTCACAGAAACCAGTGACCCTCCTCAGACCTCCAAGTCATTCTCCAGCTGTGCTACCATCTCCTATGGAAAAGTTTCACTCTTTTACTCTCCTCTTCGAGTTGCCTATGGGGAGGGGACAGAAATACTGAATAGATAGGGAGAGGGTATTTTTGAATGGGTGTGCTTTGGTGGTATGTTAAAAAGCACAATGGTATTTACATCCCATTACTGCATCATTCAGGGCCATTAACAAGACAAGCCAGGCCACAAGGCCCCAGGCTGCACTGAGGGAGAGAAAGAATAAAGAAAAAGAAGAATTTTGTTTTTACTTATAACCCAAAAATGACCATTCTGTTACCATTTACTCATGTTCCAAATCCATAAGACTTTCTCTCTGCTGGTGAACACAAAAGGTTAATTGAAGAATGTCCTGGCCACTCTCTTCAAAATAATGTAAGTGAGTGAGGACTGGGGCTGTTAAGTTTAAAATGACACCATGAATGTATCATCAAGTAAATATGCCTAATGTGCTATTCCACGTCTTCTGAAACCATATAGTATATTTGTGTGAGAAACAGACTGAAATTTAAGTCATTATTCAGAGAAAATCTTGACGTGTCTTAGCAGTGATGTAAACAAATTGTTATTTTCAGTTAAATGTTTCAATGAATTAGTTCACAAAACCGGTCTGACTGATTCATTTATGAATCTGACTCATTGGCTCAATTATTTAGTCTCAGCACATCTCACTTGGGGGGGAAGATTATTTTAAGTTATTTCAAGTTATTATACTGTATGAATTGCAACATACAAATTGTTGTTTGTATTATTGTACAAATTATAAATCATGACAGAATTTTCATTGTTAGATGAGCAATGACCAGTGTTGTTATCGTAAACTAAGATTATTAAATATAGTTTTTGGTAATTGAAAGAAAGCTGAAATAAAATATGTATTTTAGATGATAAACTTAAAAATTACAATTAGAAATGTTGCCTTGGCAACTAACTACATTTAAGTTGAAGTACTACAATTAATAATAGTATATAAATAATAAAAACTGACTATAACTTATTATAACACCAATATTTAACCATTTTTAATCAGATATTATCATCATAATTACATAATAGCCATAAAATTGCATAAATAATCTTATTAGCAGCTCTAGCTTACCTAGTTTTAGTATTTAAAAGTTTGTTTTGTAGGTTTCTGTAGATTAAAGCAGTCACACTTTATACTAACGTTCATTGTTAATAAACATTACATAATATATTGCTTAACAGATCCATAGTGCATTTAAGTAGAATATTTATACATTTTAATGGAATATTAATATTTGAATGAACATGAACAACCTGTTAATAATTATATAATATGTTGAAAATGACTTACTAATGCAAGCTTAAAAGAAGTCTTCCCATGATTGTGTGTGTGTGTGTGTGTGTGTGTGCGTGCGCATGCCTCACAAAAGCCATCTATCTGGACAGGAGTGAGTTGTCAAAGAAATTAGTTTCCATACTCATCCTATTGTCAGCCTTTGTTTTCTTATAATTAATGACCAGTAAATCAAGATGAGCTATCCAGTATGGTATGTTTGCCTATATTTAATATCTGTCACCACTTACAGGAGGTGACTAATGGTCTACATGATTGTAGCCAGTGCTGACTTTTATTGTCACTAAGGCGAGAGTTTGGATCATGTTCAGCCCTCTCAACACTCAAACGTCTGAGAAATCTGATATTACCCCCTCTCAGGGACCAACTTCTTTTCTTTTGTCGCCCCCTTCTTTATTTCGTTTGACGGAAAGGCAGAGGAGACCCTCTCTCCCTCTTTTGTCCAGCATCTCTCTTTCAGCGCTCTGTCTTACTCTTTCTTCCCCTGGTGTTCAGAGCAGTAATGCATTCCTCCCCCTGGCCGTCCCACCTTGCGTGAGAAAAGCAGAGTCCCACACAAAAACACAACTGTTCCCAAATTCATAAATATTAATCAGTCAACACCCCTTTCTATTAAACTCAGAGACTGCTACTAAACTGGTAACTGGCAGCCACCCCTCCCTCTTTCGCTCCTATTTTTCCTTCCTCTCTCTCTCTGGGAACAGGCTAGTGAGTGGTTGCCGTCTCCTCTGTGTGTCGTGACCCTGGGGGGTTGTAAGGTTATAGGTTGCAGTGCAGAGACTTTGACTCAATTGTGTAATGTTTCTTTGAAGAGAACAGTTTCTCTCTACCCTTTTCTCTCCTTTTTAAAACCTTCTTTTGGAAAGAGTTTAGACACTAATTCTCCATCAATTACATTTTTCTCTCAAGTGTGAACTGTGGCGTTAAAAGTATTTGGATGCTTTTGGACACCTTAAAAGGTAGTCTACCCAAAAATGAAAATGTCATAATTTGTCATAATTTCCTCTCCCTTAAGTCATTCCAAACCCATTAGACCTTGGTTAATCCTCAAAACACAAATTAAGATTTTTTTTTTCAAACCTGAGCAGTTTCCTTTTATTTATTGGAAGTCCAGGTAACTATGACATAAAAGATCCAAAAAGGTTATAAATCTTTGTTTACATGTAAATAAAAGCCTGAATTAAATCTGTTCATCATATATAGCGATCATATCTCTTTACAAGACTTGGTTTTGGATCTTTTAAGTTTTGGTTACCTGGACTTGGTGGGAATGGAGAAACTTCTCAGGTTTCATTATGAATATCCGAATTTAAAAATATCCTAAAGTCTTGGAATATTTGGAATGACATGAGATTGAGTAAATGATAACAACTTTCATTTTTAGTCCCTTTAAGTCACACTTAAATAGATAGGAATGTCATTGCATTAGATACAAAATATACAAATTGTGACATGATACTTTTAACAAGATATCTTCACTTTTGTTAGCCATTTTATTTAATAACAAACTAGTATGAAAGTGATTTTTAGTGGATGTTTGAAGTCAGTTCCCCTCAAGTTCACACAGGTGTTTAAGCAGAATAACCACAGTTGTCATTCTGAAAGTGTCCAAACAATTTTTTTCTTGATTTAAAAAAAACCTTATAATTAGAATTTTTTTTTCCCCTAATCTTTTGTGACATGTTTGGCTTAATAAATGTGGTTGTACTGTCTTTTTTAAAAAAAATGAATGATACTTGGTTTGATTTGTTATTATATAATGCAAAGATATTGTAAGGTGTGGCTTAAGTCTACTGTTTTTTGAGGGCACAGGATTTCTTGTGGTTATTTGTAATACCGTCTCTTTAAGACACACATCTTATCAGCAGTATTGGCCCACTTTTTTATCCATTGTGAGATCAGCCACTGACAAAGATGAAACTTTAGCCATTGCTGAAAGCCAAACTCTTTTCTTTCAGGACCTCTGCTCCATCTAAGGTCCCATCAGGTTATCACAGAGGCCCCTGTGGCAGTGGATACCTGTTTTCTCTATACAGCCTTTATCTGAAGCCCACCCTGCTGTGGTGACTGTCTGTCTAGGAGACAGAAATTCCATTGCTGTACTCAGTGTGGCCGTGCACGCTTCAATGCGTCCGGTGCAGGCACATTCATGCATTCTGTGCCTGAGAAACTGTGTGTGAACTCCGATATGGAGGAGCCTGCTGGATCAGTGGTTGGAAAGTGGTGTCTGTTATATAGCTGATGAAAGCTATGCTTTTCTCCTGGCTCCACTCAGAACTGCTTCTATCATCATACTTAATTACCTTGCTCTTTTAACAAAAGTAATTGTTGATGTTTAACGGGTACGTTAAAACTATTGTCTTATCTTTTCTTACAATGTAGAAAACTGAGGTTTTGCCTTGAGAAACGTTCTTCGAATAAAGTTTTGTGGTGATAATACTAGTATGTGAACTCTTAAAACAGACTTTGGAGTTGGAACAGCAATGTAATATAGGTTTATGCATTGGGTAAACACTTTTACTTTGTTTTTACATTTTTTGCAGGACACATTATTTCATTATGCATGTTTCTTGGGAATCGGTCTCATGATTTTGATGTTGGTACTTCCATGTTTTAGCAGATGAGCTACAGGAATGCTATAGCACTGTAATGTCACCAAAGTCAGTTTGTTTAGAAGACAAGGGACTTGTTCATTTGGCTTCACTTAATAGTTGATCTGTAAAGAGGTCTTCATTGTTCATTTCTTCTTGAACTTGTTCATTAGATTCAACATGTCTTCTGTGGGGGATTGAATATATATTATTACAAAAAAATATGGGGTGGGAAAGATTTTTTTATGCTCTTATGCTCACCAAGGCTGCATTTATTTGATCAAAATACAGTAAAACGGTAATATTGTGAAAAAATATTGCAATATAAAATAACCGTTTTCTTTTTTAATATATTTTAAAATTAAATTTACTCCTGTGATGGCAAAGCTGAATTTCCAACAGCCATTACTCCAGTCTTCAGTGTCACAGGATCCTTCAGAAATCATGATTTGCAGAAAAGGAAAGGAAAGGAGGCCAATGGTGACCCATACTCGGAATTTATGCTCTGCATTTCACCCATTCAAGTACACACACACAGCAGTGAGTAGTGAACACACACCCGGAGTAGTGGGCAGCCATTCTTTTGCTGCGGTGCCCAGGGAGCAGTTGGGGGTTTGGTGCCTTGCTCAAGGGTCTCACCTCAGTCATGGTATTGAAGGTGGAAGAGAGCACTGGTCATTCACTCCCCCCACCTACAATCCCTATCTGTACTGAGACTTGAACCTGCAACCTTTGGGTTACAAGTCATACTCTCTAACCATTAGGCCACGACTGCCCCCAAAATATTCATCAAAATATTGAAAAAATGCATGATTTTTTCCCCAAAAAATATATTAAGCAGCACAACTGTTTTCAACATTGCTGTCTTTACTGTCACTTTATATCGTGCCAGTATTTTTAGTATTTTTCTGACCATTAATTTTGCCAGTATTTTGACATTGTTCTTTAGCACAAGAGAAAAGTAAGGCCATCTATACCTCAAACAGGAATCTGTTTATTTAGGTGTTTGGCCAGACAACACTGGTATGGTTAATTTTTGATGATATCATCATCAACCATATTTGACTTAAATAACGTCAATCTCAATAAGAAACCTACCCTAATATGTCTATCTCTCAGATAGCACTTATCTCTGGTGTGCTGCCGACCATGCGGCTCTCTGCTGGTGCACAAATATATGTTTTATCCTCGACTGTGCCAGCATGAGAAGGTTAAACACTCCATGCATGAGACGCTAAGCAGGGGAAGCCTTCCCATCATCCCCACCTGATCTTTCCCAGCAGGACACTAAAGCAGAGCCGTGTTGGGCTTTTTGCTCTCTTTGAGAGAAAGAGAGCGACTAACAGTGCAGGAATGTCTGTAGGTGAGGGCGAAGGAAAGATAGACGGGTGATGAGATGGAGAGAAAAGACTAATTAAGCTTAGAGGCTGAAAACAGTCGACGGTATGGAGATTTGTTTACCCGTGAAGTCTTTTATTTTCGAAGCTGCGCTGTCTTTCAGCAATCTCTTTAAATCGCTCCCTCCTTCACCGTCTCACTTTGTAACTCTACAGCTGCTGGGCTGTGGGACTCGAGAGAATGAGGGGAGAGAGAATAAAAGGGTGGTGAGTACGGATAAAAAGGAAAGTGATTTGTGGGGAGAGAGAGGTCGATGTGGTGCTGCTTTGAAGTCAAATGAATCAGTGTGTGTGTGTGTGTGTGTTTGTGAGCAAGATCCCAAAAGCAGAAAAGAGAGTTTAGCTCTTTAGAAGAGGAGCTGTGGAAGGAGTGAAAGAAGAGAGTCAATGGCCGAGGGACTGTTGGATGGAGAGAAAAGAGGAGGGGTGCCGCTGCTGGTTAAAGAGCTCTCGCTTGAGTTTGGAGTGAGTGACTGACAAAACCCAGCTCATTCCTCACATTCCCTCAGTACTTTTCATCTTTTCAACATTGTGTTTTTCAACTCGACTCCCTCTGCTCCTCACTGTCCTCTCATCTTGCACACTGTCGCAACTGACTCTTGGTTTCATAAAACCTTTAAAGACTCTTTTAAATGTCTCTCCTCTAATAATTCAGAATTCAAAAGAGGATGACTTACTGGTTTGTTGCATCTGAAAGCTTATATACAGTACACACGGTGGTATTTTCAGAATATTTCAGGCTAATACTCTAAAGGTATTTTATTTACATGCTGAGCATTTTGGTGGGTCAATCTTGCAAAAACATGTTCAGGTCACATTTCACCCAATTCATTAAAAGTAAAAAAGTAAGTAAAAGTAAATTTTACAATGCATAACACATTGGCCTCCCATGCTCTCATTACTGTAATGTTGCAAGGCAATTATTTTTACAGCATAAATTAAAGAACACAAGCCTTGGCAAGCCTTTAATTTGTATTTTTTTTAATTAAAGTTATGTCAAAAGGGATGTGTTGTGTTACGGTAAGGAGCGTAAGGGGCCATTCACACAGAACGTGTTTTTGTATTCCACTGCAGTGCTTTTCCATTGTTTTTCTATACAAATATGCACTAGATGGACATGTTTGATGGTCTCGCATGTAACACGCCATTCTAAAAACGTGGTGCTCGAGTTAAAATAAGTTTTAAAAACTTGTCCAAAGACCTTGCATTGTTTTTCCATTCTGCTGTCCTGTGTCCTGCATTTTTAAACACAAAAACGTGTTCTGTGTGAACCGGCCCGAAAGGAAAAAAGAAAACAACTTGTGTTTAAAAAAAGGCTTAATTTTCTTTAAGCAAAATATAATTTATTATTTCTTACTTGAGGGTGAAATATGACCCAGACATTTTCTTGAGGTTTCATGGGGTTCATCCTGTAATGGAAACACTAGCTCAGTTGTGGTTTCATCTAAAGTTGGTTTCTGTTAGATGTCAATTAACAATCTTTGTGGTTTGTAAAATGGGTGTTCAGAATTTTGTTCATATAGTTACTGCATTAGTTTAAGAAGTATATTTACATTTCTGCCACAGTGTTTGTGCATTAAAGCACAGCTTATTTGATCAAAAATACAGAAAAAAACTTCTATTTTAATATTCTTTAAAATATAATTTATTTCTGTGATGCAAAGCTGAATTTCCATCAGCCATTACATTAGAAATCATTCTAATATGCTGATTTATTATTAGAATGATCAATGTTGGCAACAGTTGTGCTGCCAAATATTTTTTTGGAAACTGCAATACTTTTTTCAGGATTCTTTGATGAATAAAAAGTAAAAAAAAACTGCATTTATTCAAAATAGAAATCTTTTCTAACAATATAAATCTTTGCTATCACTTCTTAACAATTTAACACTCAATTTGCTGAATAAAAGTTTTAATTTCTTTCAAAAAAAGAAAGAATACAATTTTACTGACCCCAAACTTTTGAACTGTAGTGTATATTGTTAGAAAAGATTTCTATTTTAAATACATGCTCTTCTTTTTTAACTTTTTATTCATCAAAGAATCCTGAAAAAAAGTATCACAGGTTCCCAAAAAATATGAAGCAGCACAACAGTTTCCAGCACTGATAATAAATCAGCATATTAGAATGATTTCTGAAGGATCATGTGACACTGAAGACTGGAGTAATGATGCTGAAAATTCAGCTGCGCATCACAGGAATAAATTAGATTTTAATGTATATTAAAATAGAAAAACGTTATTTTACATCATAATAATATTTCACAATATTAAATTTTTTCTTGTATTTTTGATCAAATAAATGCAAATTAGTTTTTCAAGCAGGTTTTCCAAACACTCCCTGAGTTTGCCTTCGGTCCCATCCCAAACTCATTTTTTTATTAAGAAAAAATTATTTCAGCCACATTCTGATTGGAATGCTGATTTTAATGCTATTTTTTGGTCTGAAAAAAAAAAAAAGCTTTTTGTGTCTTGTTTCTTAGGTTGTTAACGGCTTTGCTTGGGCTTCTTGCTGCTGTTGTCTAGGCTGTTAGAGTTTTGAGTACGCTCTAAGGGCATGTTGTCTAATTTAAAGTTATATTTGTGGTCTTGGCGTCCGGGACTTTTTTGGAATATCATTATTTTCGTCTTTTTTAAGGTTAACTGACAGGGCCCATGTCTGACATGCCTCCCTCTCTCTCTCAGATTCTTCAAACAGCTAAACTGTATGGAGATACTTTGAGCCCCTGGGCACATGACAGCATGATCCTGAAAATAGTGCTCAGCTAACGGGGATGTCTCGTCTCCACACCCCCACTTATAACCCTCCTGCAGCACCAGAAATATGACTGTATTTACCCTCAAATAAATCAGACCCGCTTCAAATCCCAGCACAGTTCTTTACCAATGTCAGATCTGGTTAAAAATAGCCCTGAATTGAACATTTCTGCTATTTGCTCAGAACTTTTATTATTGCTATGGAGATCATATACATATGCGCATCTTTAACAGGATTGACAGCCAGCCTCAGATAACTTAGATAAACATTTGCCGCTGACGTCATTTGCTAGACAGTATGTCAAGCATTTTCAGCGTCCGTTTAGCTGCAATGAGTATCTTCTATTTAAGGCTGTTGACTTCTGGATTGGCTCTCAGTCCATCCAGCACTTTCCAAAATACTGAGAGACACTTTACACTAGATAATTAGGATGCATTATGATGTCTAGAATGTCTAGCATCATCATTTACATTCACCTCCAACAGGGATTCTGTTTCCATCTTCATGATGATTTTTTTATTATGTGGTTTACAAGGTCTCGTCTGCAGGAATGTGTGTGTATTGGCAGTGAGGCTGGATGTAACAGGCAGTAGCGTGTTAAAAGAGAAATTAGCAGCAGATTGCATTTTCACCAGCTGTGCAACCGGCAACAACTACCTTTTCCATTTCAATTGCAATTTTAGCAAGCTTTATTGGTATGGCAAATATTTAACTTTGGTATTTTCTAAAGCATTTGGGCATGCAGATATCCAAATATACCAAAATGTGCATGTGCAAAACAGCTATAATAATGCAGTAAATTTATCAAAAAGTGACTTTTATAATGTTACAAAAGATTTCTATTTCGTTCTAATCATTAAATGAATCCTTTGGAAAATGTATTACAGTTTCCACAAAAATATTGAGCAGCACAGCTGTTTTCAACATGGATAATAAGAAATGTTTTTGAGCAGCAAATTGGCATGAATGATCCCTGAAGGATCATTTGACACTGAAGACTGGAGTAATAGCTGCTGAAAATTCAGCTTTGGTGAGCTTAAAGGGTTAGTTCACCCAAAAATGAAATTAGGCTGTGTTTTACTTGAAGCACTGCAACAGCTGCTGACTGCAATATTAGAGCTTGGAATAGCCAGGACAATTTTTTATATAACTCCGACTGGATTCGTCTGAAAGAAGAAAGTCATATACACCTAGGATGCCTCGGGGGAAAAACACAGCCTAATTTTCATTTTTGGGTGAATTAACCCTTTAAGAGATTTTTGAATGGTAGTGTAATAACAAAAGATAGAGTGTAATTGACAGAAAGAGAAAATTTATTATATTATAGACTTATAATGAAGTTAAAAGTAAAGGAAAATAGAAAATGACAAAGTGATTTTCAGTCTGTTTATTTCAATTTCAGTAGAAGCGGTTTTAAGTTTGAATATTGAAGAAGCAATTTTCAGTGGCTGTTTTAAAAATTGTCACTATTTTGTTTCAGTTTGTGAAGATATGCTTTAGAAAAACAGTGCATGCCTATCGCTAATGTCTTATTGATTACCTGTGACCTGTTGTTTCTGGAGTAAGCAAGGAGGGAGGAGTCTGCTCAGTATGTGGGAAACATTTTCTTAGATTTATAATACTTAGACAAATGGTGCTTTAGACCCTGTGTTTCCTCAGCTCCACTGCAGACTTGCTGTTACACTTTAAAGCCGATGTGAAGCAGAAGAATTTTGAGTGTAATACAAAGCATCCAAATTCTGTGTATCACTATTCAGGCAGACCAAGATTGTGATTGAGAAATTCAGATGTCAGTAAAAGGTAACGGCCTGTGAGTTTGAGTGACAGCGGTAGAGGTTTTGAAATGCAAGATGATATGGTGATATGGATCTGAATTCACCTCCTCAGTCCTACAGTGGGAAACGAAAAAAGTGAAGGAGTCATTCCAAATGCAGAATGTTGTTTCATCATTGAGCACTTTTAGATGTGTTTTTGTGACTTGTGAAGGTGTGGAATTTGGGTGTATATGTCTTTTCCACTGCTGTGATCTCCTGGGTGCTTTCGGCAGCTGCATAAACAACACTAAATCCTGGGCAGCCTCTCCTCTCAGCTGGGGGTCATGACAAGGTTTGTCTCTTCCTTTCCCTTCCTCCTCTCCTCTGTCTTTTTCCTTGTCTATTCCTCCCTCTCTCTTCCTCTCTGGCTATATCTTACATATACCCATACAAACACACACACACACACACACACTTTGCGTGTCAGATTTGGAAATTATCTAATTCTGGCAGGACAAATTCCTAAAGCTCTCGTATGAGCGATAAAATGTGTGTTATCATTCACATACTAAGAACAATAAACCGTCCTTGGAAACACTTCCTGATCCTTACTTTTTACAAACAGCTTTACTATATTCCAGATGAGGAGAATAATTTATTTAATGGGGGAAACATCCACTCACAGAAATGGTATCAGACAATTGCTGTGTGTGAAACCTAGTGGACAACTTATCTAGATTAGCATTTTAATGATAATTATAAATCCATGCTCTGCAATACTGAGAAATGCTGAGAAATCAGAGCAATACTAAAAGATAAAACAGTTCATTATCCGTTTTTAAAATGAAATTTTAAAAAGTGTTTGTGTACTATGTGTTTTAGCATTCTGTTAGCTTGGCAATAATCAAAGACTGTGTATATACCAAGATGGGGCAGTTTATGTCAGATTGTTGCTGATTTGAAATATGTTATTTAACTATGAGTTTGTCAAGCAGTTTTTGGGATGTCAGTATTTCCCCATTCAAGTAGACAGGTTTTGGTCTTGCATGCCTGAAACAGCTGCCAAGAGGTGTTGCAAACATGGTCTCGGAGTGAACTGACTTTGGTCAAATGCTGTTGAAAGCAGCAGCAAGTTGTAACACATGTGCATGCTTCCCATGTTCAGATTGATCATGGATCCATGAAGGTCAGGATGGTGACTTAAGATCCGGTCACGTTAGTATAGTTTTGCGGGCTAAAGAGGTGCATTATGAATTGTCAATAGTGTAGCAATGAGATTTTCCCTTCAACATGCAGTTTCTCTATCAGATTGGTTATTTGCCTTGCTATAAGTCACTAGTTTTGGGGTAAATCTTCATGGTTGTAGGTTTTGAAGCTGTCTGGTCAGTGAAGTCTTCATTTGGATCATGACTCTATGCTGACTAAGA
The DNA here is from genome assembly GCF_001515625.1 of Sinocyclocheilus rhinocerous. Taxonomy (NCBI): domain Eukaryota; kingdom Metazoa; phylum Chordata; class Actinopteri; order Cypriniformes; family Cyprinidae; genus Sinocyclocheilus; species Sinocyclocheilus rhinocerous. The sequence goes on from NW_015640452.1 coordinate 946,739, forward strand.
TGAGTGATATCTGCTCCCGATGGGGTTATTTTGATCCAGTCCTGAACGCAGGTTTAAGTGGCGATCTGGGGCTGGTGTGGGGGGAGTTGCAGGCCCTGATGGCAGCACATGGTGAGGGGAGGGGTGAGTGTTATTGCAGGAATGCAGAGATGCCTGACCACATCATGTGAGCGAGACAGACCAGGGGAACCCCCCGCACACTTATGCTGTATCAGCCGTCGTTCAGACAGACAGCATGAGGGCGAAGAGCAACCTTGAAGAGCTGATCTGACATCAGTGTCTTAAGCAGTTACCGCTGTTGGAATGTGGGGAGATAAAATAGGTTCCAGCACTCTTAAAAATAAAGGGTCCAGCTAGTACAAAGTCAAGAACACATTTTAAGCTCCGGAAACCTTGTCAAGTTCTTTAGAAAGCATGTAGCCTATACCAAATGATTGATCTGAAGAACCTATAATGTAACAACAAGAACTTGTGTAAAGGATAATGTATAGTCAGCTGACCATCATCACAAAATAAATAGATAAAATCAATAGTTCAGACCTCGTGTCAACCTGAAGAGGTTTATTTTGCAATAATGAGTAGCTGGTGTACAATTATCCCACATATTGCACATTCCACATACTAAATGAACTATTGATTTGAGTTGAAATCACTTCATACGTGAGTCATGAAACTAGTACAGTGTAAGAGAGCGGCCAATAATACAGTTTAGAAGTCATTGCAAAAATAATTGACTCTTTATTATTCATAGTATTCATATTTAAATTTTTTATGTATTTATTTATTTAGTTTGCATTAAAATTTTCATAAAGGGGGTTAAAATGCCCCTCGTGCATTTCCTATGGAATTTTTCCAGTTTGTTTTTTTTACGTTTTGTCAATAATATTACATATTATTATACAATACATTAATTTAAATTAATATTATGTCAGTTTCATATTTTGTGTTGAAAAAACCACTGAATCCATGACATTTCCATGCATTTCATGTAAGATTTTGTATCATGCATTCTAGGTTTGATGTAGTAACATAGATTAACATTTTCTAAAATGCTACAATCCTTACATCATGTCATTTAAATCAGATTCAATGATGAGTTGAGAGAAGCAACTCCTGGCGTGTTCACGAGAGTCTTGAACAAGCGCACCTCTTGGCTCTCAGCGTAGCCTGCAGTGTTTGCATTTAGCAAGTCCGTGTCCTTCATCACTCACCTCGCTGACAGATTCAGGGTCAGCAGGTAAATTTTGAAGCTCAGCCCTTTGACAATGCACGCAGACGATTGGTATCTACAAGACAAGGAACACAAGACTGTTTGCATTGCTGTAGAGCTCTCATCAGCTGCCCTCCTGGATCAACAAAAAACAAGGCCCTGACTAGCAGCTCTTGACCCCACGCTGGCTCCTGTGTGGCTGAGAGCGGGACGGCTGTGTGTACGTTGAGCTGATGGGGAGATACTATCTGACAGGCTGTTATTCGAAATAAGGCACGAAATGGGACCGAGACATTCAGGTTATGCAGGCCGCCACCAGGGGACACAGCAGCAACGATAGGAATGTTTATTTGCCATTGAGTGATTTTTGTGGGGACTGAGCAGAGTTCATTCATCATGGCCAAATTCCTCACAAATTTCCCCTGTTTTTTGTGAGCGTGTTTTTTGCCAACCCCCCTCTCTCGCTTGCATATTTTCTCTGATTTCCTCACACCATACGGCCCTCTTCACAGTCACACATAAAATCCTCTCACTGTCGTCATGCACCTTTTGTCCCTGTTCTCCCAATTTTAGTGGCTTGTCAAATCAACACCTCAGTCCTAAGCTTGACTTTAGCCGAGCTTTTGTGAGCAATCCTCAAAAAGCTATCAGAACAATGACATCAATTTTTCAGCTAAGTGGCCCAAATCAAAAGTGCCTTAGGCTCTCACTTTATTCCATGTGTTTAAGCTAAAAATAAAACCTGTGCTCAAACTGCCATCATCCAGGCACTGCTAGAAGCAAGCAGGAATCTTTTAATCTCTTGTCCAAGTAATAGGGGATTAAAATGCCCCCCACGGCCTCACAGCGTGGGCCTCCACCGACTCCTCCCCGCTCCCCCGGCAACCCCCTCCCGCCTGACTTAATGGCACAACAGGCTGAACACGACCTCGCTGGCCCTTCAGTGCCTCAGTGGGCATCGGGCTCCACTGTTTGGAACAAGTCCCCGGCCCTGTCAGCTCATTCCATTGTGCTTCGAATTAACCCCCTCTGCATCTCAAAGAGACCCTGCTCTCCCTGCTGCCGGGCCTCTGAAGAAATGCTGGCCCCACACCCTCCCTGGCCCATCATGCCTTGCTTTCTGCTGAAAAAATCCCTCACACTCCACTAGCTGTGAGGAGAAGAGAGAAGCCTAAATATGTTTTGACTACTGCTGAAATGCTGTTAGTGTCCAAAATAGTTCAAAATGTTTTGCTGAGTAAATAAAAATGAAGTTATTGGCCATTTGTCTGCTAACTTCATTAGAAAATGCAACATAATGCATGGAAAGAATGATAGTCTAACCCTCTCTGTTGTTATCTGATGCAAATAATGTGAGTGAATGAAATCAAATACATAAAGTGACAGTGTAATAATTCTGCGAGTTTTTGTGTTTCCATATGCATCTGTCTGCTTGTAAAGACCTGAGACTACTTCAGTGGAAACTTCAGTGTAAAATTTACCATCAGAAATGTATCTAGGATGCTAAAAGTTATTTTAAGAACATTCAAATTATAAAATGAAGAACATTAAACTTATTTTAAGATCATTAAAATAGCTTACCGGCCCCAAACTTTTGAATGGTAGTGTATGTGATAAATTACTCATAATAAGCCACTAAAATGAGTGTATAAATGTATTTTAATGAGAAGTAGACCGCCTAATAGGTATCTGATATGTATGGGTATGGTGGCATGTGCTGCTTGCAAGGGAAACAGCTATGTTCAAATTCTGTTATTAAAATACATTTCTTTTAACAAAAATAATGCAAATGCAGTTTTCTGAATATTTATGGCTAGTAAATGCTGTCAAATCATCTTATAGAACACAATTCTTACATTTTTGTGTTTTATCCAGCCAAATAATCTGTCTAGTCCCATGTTGTTGTTGTTTTTTGTAATGTTTGTAGTTTTTTTCTTATGAATAGAGAATATACAATTTATGATAATCTCATACTCAGTCTTCCTGACCCTTAAAATACATATAACCACAACCCAATCCAGCGCTTTTTCTTCATGTCTCCAGATACAGTATATATCCCACACAGAGTCTTAACCTTTAGCAGAGTTTACAAAGAAAACCCATATTGGAACATTTCTTTTTATTTTCTTAGTCTGATATTCATATGAGAGAGTGGAGGTAAATGGTGAGAAAATGAAAGAAGGAAAAAGAGGGGATCAGGAAACAAGGTGGATGGTGTTAAATCGTGTTTGTGTGAAGAGCACCCTTGAAATCTGCCCTCGCATGAGCTGAGAATGAGAATAAACAAGACCTTTATCTGAGCACGGCAATTTTCACACTAGTCACAATAAAAGCGGCTATAACTTTACCTTATGCTTTTCATTATTCCAGTCCTGCTGTTTACTGAATGTAGAATATCATGAACCTGGTTTAACTCTGCTCTCTGACATCAGTGCATTTAAACATCATATATTATTTTGTTTTGCTTTGGTGCTTGTTTTTAATGCAGTGATAAGGGTTCTAAGGGTGTTTTTCTGGCTTCAGTTCAAATCATTGTGTGGTTTTGCTTTCGTAAACCTCACAGCAGCACTATTTATAGGTCAAAGCAATTTATATGCTTGGCATGCAGGTGGATATATAGATACAGATAAATCACTGACAGGATGTGCACCACTACTGACGAACAAATAGAGTGAATACAGGTGAAGTGAGACATCTTCTGATAATTAATTTGTCATGTTTTAAAATGTAATGCTAAATGGCTTAGTTGCAATTTAGGTAAGTCTTTAACTGTACTTTGCTACACTAGCTAAAGATGTAACTACACACACTGCAGCTAGATTAGATCTGTTATTCACATTAGACCTGATAGGATGGATGAGATCTCATAGGTCCATATGAGGTGAGCTATGAGCTTGAGTGGAAGAGCTCTTCACAGACTGAGCTCAGGACCGGAGCAGGGCACTTAAAAGACATTCCTCGGAGGTTTGTGTAAAGCCAGAGCATTGTGTGTGAGGCTGGAGGAATGCCACTCCATAGCCACTGGAGCAGTGCCTTGTGCTCCAATAATCCTGCCTACTGCTTTATCTCTGAGCAGGTTACACTCAACCTGTCTGGTCAGGGTATCTCAATCTTACTGTACCTGACCCTTGATTTCACTCCATAAAGTGTGGAAGAAATCCATCACCCCAACTAGTCACGTAACACAGTCATGTGGCTAGCATATTGTTTTGATTGCAAAATGGGAGCTGCTTTTTAAATTCTGACATCAAATAACAGGAAATCTTGACTTTCTGCATCATCTCTCCATCACAGTATCTTCAACAACAACAGATTTAGATGGGTTTTGCTGACTTTTCAGATTAAAAGAGCCAATCCTGTCAACATGCATGCAGTGAAAGGGAGGTGGTAGCACTTCTCACACAATGGTACTGAAGTATTCAGTCAGATTTTCATAGCACATATGCCTTTGTGACCAACATTAAAAGAACAATATCAAGTTTTCATTACTTTTAAAGTTGTTTAATCCCTCCTGCAAATAATTCATAAAAACCCTCCAGATTAGCCTCTGCTTCTGTATAATCTGATTATTGGTCGCAGCACAGTTCCAGTAGTGGGATGAAAGCCAAAGCCCATCTTTTCTCTGCAAAATCAGGGGTGTGGGACTGGGATGAAAGGTCAGTGGTCAGATGTGTGGACTATCTCAGCCTGAGTGTGATAAAGCCATCATAATCAAACAGTTTGAGCTGCTCCTACAAGCACACAGTGGAGATTATGGGCTGTGAGTGAGGTTATGTAATCAATGAAGTATTATCCATGGGTGGCTGTGTTGGTTTGTATATATTGATTGTGGTTAGGGACCTAGAAGAGGCAATATGTTTACCAATTTCAAATTATATAAATATATTTCTTTCTTGCATCCCATTTTCCTGTTCCCATGTGCTCTCACTCTCTATTTCAGTGCTGTTCTTGTGTTTTTCTTAAAGATACAGAAGTATAAAAGCCTGTTTGCACAAAGTATATTCAGACTATTCTCATAGGTCTGCCATAACACAACCACCTTTTTTCCATTGCCTTAGCTGATTTTCAGGAAACATACTTTGAAATCTGTCTGCCTAAATGGAAGATGGGGGAGTGTTTGGAAAAAAAACTTGTTCGAAGACAATTTGCAATTCAGTTTGATGCCTATAGTGGCACAGAATTTACTTTTAAATTAAAAAAACATATATTTAAAAGTTTCCATGGAACAGATAATTTCTTGCATATTGTGACAATATCCAAGTAAAATTGACTGTTGAAAAATACATTTGTTGTTTATTCGATGGAGGCAGATCTGAATGTGAGCTTAGCAGTTAATTTTAAGAAAGGGGCAGAGTTTAAAATGATTAAATGTTTGGAGAAGTCCGGCATACATCACCAGAGAAAAGTCTGTTGTTTCACTCGAGTTATGAAATACTATCTACTTTCCTCTCTTTGCTGTGGTTTGAGAGTGTGATGGTTTTGCCTCGTGAAACATATGTATTACATTATGCATGTGCTACTGTACTTTTGTAATTTTACTCCCAAAATATTTATGTGCTGTATTGTTCTCTCTCTCAGGTGAATGAGAGCTCCTTCCTGCTCTGAAAGCCTCCTGCTGAAATGTGACAAAGTGCTTTACAACCTGGCCGTAAATACTTACCCTGCATGTCTATATGGGCAGTGTGTGTGTGTGTGTGTGTGTGTGGACAATATTCTTCCATGTAAAGCTGCGGACCCTGCAGTGCACACATACACTCAGCCCATATATCTTTGCTATTTATACTCAGACTCTTTGCAGCTGTGAATGTGTTCATTTTTAACCATGACTAAGGGATGAATTGCTGCGTGTCTAGTTCGAGATTCCACCGCAGATCGGAATCTAATCTCGATTACTGTCTTCCTAGTTTTCCCTCAATCACCGGAACCAGTTCACTAAACTCCTTCTCTGTTCACTTGGGCCACCTATCTCGAATCAGCAGCTCAATCTGTCTAATTTGCTGTTTGTGCTGCATATTGGACATTCTCCAGACTTCTGATAAAGGATGTGGAAGTCCTTTATATGATGGACAATTGTCTGGATAAAAACAGCTTCCTGTAGTTGACCTTTTTTTATCTTAATTTCAGCAAATATACCCAAAATAATTATTTTCTATGTAATCCGTTTAACAGAAGGAATTAAATTATATTTAGATCCATATATTGTGACACACTGATTGATATTCAGGTGGATAAAATCTTAACGGGATAGTTCACCCCAAAAATAGTCATTCTCGTGACATTACGTTACATTTAACCTGTATGACTTTCTTTCTTTTGTGGAACACAATAGATGTTTTTGAGAAATGTTTTAATGTCCATACAATAAAAATCAGAGTCCACAGCAACATTGAAACCCAGTTCTAGGAATTGCTGGAAAAAAAATTTGTGATGAGGGTGAGTAAATGATGACAGAATTGTTATTTTTGAGTAAACTGTTGCTTTAAGATGTGCATGGATGTTATCTAATCTATTGCTGTATTAGTTTTGAATTATCTCTTGTCATGTGTAAATCCTGTCCTTTGGATTTGTTCATGTGTCCTGGCGGAATATGACTTTTTTTTTGCACTGGTTTTGATGGAAAATCTGCAGAATTTTGTGAAATGGATTTAAAATCCTAAAATGAGCTGACTTTTATTTATAGCTGCAAGCATTGTCAAATTAACCACATGATTTAATAACCAAACACAAAAGAGTGTAGCACATTTCTCAAATGTGTGGCACAGATTCCGTTTGGCCCAGATGAGTAGCATCTGCATCAGTGGCACTCAGAAAAACACTTTAATCTGCTTTTGAAAAGAGTCTTCCCTAATCAAGAGTTATTCCTCCGCATCCCTGTTTATCTAGCTATGTTTATTTACAGTCCTGTAAACAGATGCGGTTGGCATCTATTTCTCCTCACAGATTAGTGTTTGGGGGGTGGGAAACCGCTCAGGCCCTGAAGGCTCACAGGACTGAATTCAACCCCTCCTCGGGATGAGTATGGTAATGCACGAGGGAGGGTGGAGGGTCTCTGGAGGAGGGAATCCTTCAGTCTCTTTGACTCTGCTCCACCCACAGAGGAGCCCATCTGCTGTGAGCCAGCACTCAGTGTGAAAGACAAACACACCACCAAACACAACACGACTCAAACCTGCTTCCTCTGTTTCCACTCTTCTGTTCTCTCTCCACCTCGCTGCTCATTCCTATATTTTCTTCTCACCTGCAACCGAAAGCTGACAGGGAAAAAAACGTGTTGGTGTGCTTGGAGTGCGTTTTCTGAAGGGGAAACAGGTGCTTTTGGTGGTCTTTCTTCCCCCACCAACTCCAATCTGAGCCATTCTGACAACAAAGGGGTTTTTTACTCACTTTAGTTCACTGGGCTTTGCCATCTCCATCAGAAAGAGGCCTTGTAGTTGACATGCTAATTGCAGAAAAAAGTAATTTGAAGGAATGCATCACAATGAGAGACTTCTTCAGTCATGTTTCCCCCAAGATAATGTTTACAATGGGCCTGACATAAATGTGATTTATATGTACTGGTCCAAACATTTTTATTATTTTATTTTTGTAAGTTTTCCATTTTAAGCAGCTTTGTCTCTAAAAGCTGAATGTACTGACAAAATAAAACCAGGAAAAAAAATAAGACATGCTTTTTTCTTTAACCTCTGAGAAGTTTTATTTGTCACACCGTTTTCCGCAGCATGACAGAATAAAAAAACACAGCATCTATACAAAATGAGCCGAGGAACTTCAAAACATGTCATCAACTGATGGCGCTTGCTGTGTCGCATTTGAGCAAAATACATTGTATCAATGAGATAATAAGAAGAGGCAGAG
>NW_015640452.1:955037-993005 GCF_001515625.1 Sinocyclocheilus rhinocerous
GGTTTGAGAGTGTGATGGTTTTGCCTCATGAAACACATGTATTACATTATGCATGTGCTACTATACTTTTGTAATTTTACTCCTAAAAATATTTATGTGCTGTATTGCTCTCTCTCTCAGGTGAATGAGAGCTCCTTCCTGCTCTGAAAGCCTCCTGCTGAAATGTGACAAAGTGCTTTACAACCTGGCCGTAAATACTTACCCTGCATGTCTATATGGGCAGTGTGTGTGTGGACAATGTTCTTCCATGTAAAGCCGCTGACCTTGCTGTGCACACACACACTCAGCCTATCTTTGCTATTTACGCTCAGACTCTTTGCAGCTGTAAATGTGTTCATTTTTAACCATGACTAAGGGATGAATTGCTGCGTGTCTAGTTCGAGATTCCACCGCAGATCGGAATCTAATCTCGATTACTGTCTTCCTAGTTTTCCCTCAATCACCGGAACCAGTTCACTAAACTCCTTCTCTGTTCACTTGGGCCACCTATCTCGAATCAGCAGCTCAATCTGTCTAATTTGCTGTTTGTGCTGCATATTGGACATTCTCCAGACTTCTGATAAAGGATGTGGAAGTCCTTTATATGATGGACAATTGTCTGGATAAAAACAGCTTCCTGTAGTTGACCTTTTTTTATCTTAATTTCAGCAAATATACCCAAAATAATTATTTTCTATGTAATCCGTTTAACAGAAGGAATTAAATTATATTTAGATCCATATATTGTGACACACTGATTGATATTCAGGTGGATAAAATCTTAACGGGATAGTTCACCCCAAAAATAGTCATTCTCGTGACATTACGTTACATTTAACCTGTATGACTTTCTTTCTTTTGTGGAACACAATAGATGTTTTTGAGAAATGTTTTAATGTCCATACAATAAAAATCAGAGTCCACAGCAACATTGAAACCCAGTTCTAGGAATTGCTGGAAAAAAAATTTGTGATGAGGGTGAGTAAATGATGACAGAATTGTTATTTTTGAGTAAACTGTTGCTTTAAGATGTGCATGGATGTTATCTAATCTATTGCTGTATTAGTTTTGAATTATCTCTTGTCATGTGTAAATCCTGTCCTTTGGATTTGTTCATGTGTCCTGGCGGAATATGACTTTTTTTTTGCACTGGTTTTGATGGAAAATCTGCAGAATTTTGTGAAATGGATTTAAAATCCTAAAATGAGCTGACTTTTATTTATAGCTGCAAGCATTGTCAAATTAACCACATGATTTAATAACCAAACACAAAAGAGTGTAGCACATTTCTCAAATGTGTGGCACAGATTCCGTTTGGCCCAGATGAGTAGCATCTGCATCAGTGGCACTCAGAAAAACACTTTAATCTGCTTTTGAAAAGAGTCTTCCCTAATCAAGAGTTATTCCTCCGCATCCCTGTTTATCTAGCTATGTTTATTTACAGTCCTGTAAACAGATGCGGTTGGCATCTATTTCTCCTCACAGATTAGTGTTTGGGGGGTGGGAAACCGCTCAGGCCCTGAAGGCTCACAGGACTGAATTCAACCCCTCCTCGGGATGAGTATGGTAATGCACGAGGGAGGGTGGAGGGTCTCTGGAGGAGGGAATCCTTCAGTCTCTTTGACTCTGCTCCACCCACAGAGGAGCCCATCTGCTGTGAGCCAGCACTCAGTGTGAAAGACAAACACAACACGACTCAAACCTGCTTCCTCTGTTTCCACTCTTCTGTTCTCTCTCCACCTCGCTGCTCATTCCTATATTTTCTTCTCACCTGCAACCGAAAGCTGACAGGGAAAAAAACGTGTTGGTGTGCTTGGAGTGCGTTTTCTGAAGGGGAAACAGGTGCTTTTGGTGGTCTTTCTTCCCCCACCAACTCCAATCTGAGCCATTCTGACAACAAAGGGGTTTTTTACTCACTTTAGTTCACTGGGCTTTGCCATCTCCATCAGAAAGAGGCCTTGTAGTTGACATGCTAATTGCAGAAAAAAGTAATTTGAAGGAATGCATCACAATGAGAGACTTCTTCAGTCATGTTTCCCCCAAGATAATGTTTACAATGGGCCTGACATAAATGTGATTTATATGTACTGGTCCAAACATTTTTATTATTTTATTTTTGTAAGTTTTCCATTTTAAGCAGCTTTGACAAAAGCTGAATACTGACAAAATAAAAACAGGAAAAAAAAGTGAGACATGCTTTTTCCTTTAACCTCTGAGAAGTTTTATTTGTCACACCGTTTTCTGCAGCGTGACAGAATAAAAAAACACAGCATCTATACAAAATGAGCCGAGGAACTTCAAAACATGTCATCAACTGATGGCGCTTGCTGTGTCGCATTTGAGCAAAATACATTGTATCAATGAGATAATAAGAAGAGGCAGAGTGCTGACAAAAAGCAAGAGACAAACAGGGACTTTGCATGTTGCGGGGGATGAAATGTGGGCATTTGTCTGTATGAGTTAATGGTGGCTGAGGCAGGGACCAGGCCTCTGGAGTGAGGGTCAGCGTGTCCATGCTGTGTGGTCTTGGGTCCTGCAGGGAGAGAGGGCAGAGAGCAGCCTGGGGCCATATGGCCATCAGAGTATCCCTTTATGATTTATCATCCGGTTACACTCAACCAGCATCTCAGGGATCCGCTCCAGTGGGTCAAGTTCACACGGTGCTCCAGTGATCAGTCTCAGTCAGGCTTAAAATATGATGCATCAACCCGAGCTAGAAATAAACTTGCTGCCGTTTCACAAGCCTGTGTATATAATGCATTATTAAGGTATATGTTACATTATAATTTACACTGTCATTCAGAAGTTTGTGGTCAGTCTTTTTTTCTTTTTTAAGAAGTTAGTACTTTTATTCAGCAAGGACACATTAGTAAAGGCATTGATTTTACAAAATATTTCTATTTCAAATAAATGCTGTTCTTTTGAACTTTATATTTATCAAAGAATCCTGAAAAATGTATAGTTTCCACAAAAATATTAAGCAGCGCAACTGTTTTTTACATTGATAGTTTTTTTTTTTTGGTGTTTGGCTTAGTGTTATGTTAGAATCATTATTATACTCTTATACCTTTTGTTCTTTAATATTTTGAATTGTTTTTAGCTTTATTTTTTGTTTTTCATTTAAATGTTAAGTTTTGAAATTTTGTTGTATGCATTTGTCATTTTTATTTAATCTCTTTATTTTTAAAATGTGTATAGGTAGTATTTATAAAGTTTTAGCTTTTAGTTTTGGATCTGTTTTTAGTTGTTTTAATGCTACAATTGATTGCTTCTGTTGTCCTCATTTGTAAGTCGCTTTGGATAAAAGCATCTAATAAATGACTAAATAAATAAATAAATAGTAATAAGAAATGTTTCTTGAGCATCAATTCAGCATATTAAAATGATCTCTGAGGGATCATGTGACACTGATGAATGGAGTAATGGCTGCTGAAAATTCAGCTTTGCCATCACAGGAAAAATTACTTTTTAAAATATATGAAAATAGAAAACAGTCATTTTAAATTGTGATTACAATATTACTGAGAATTCTGTCTTGCTAAGGATAATTAAACAGCTAGCATTTAATGCCTTACAAAATAAAACTTATTTTCAAACTTTTTTGACAACTATTTGAGAAAACTGCAGCTTGATTGGAAGTGGTGAACAATAAAAAAATATTCTGTTTATGATAACTCATGTCATATTTCATCTCAAGCTGCTTTTCACTGACGTGGTCTCTTGCTAAACAAGTACTCTTACTTTAGAAAAAACTTTTTTGTTTGGTTTGGAAATTATGCCACAAGGTTCGAAGAAGACGTTTTTTTAATCAGTTTGAAATAATTTATGCACATTTACCATTTGTTTAGATTGTTAGATGATCATATGTCTGAAGTATAAGGCATTCTGAAAACCTTTTATAAAATATTGTATATCTTGGCTTCAGGAGTTACCCAATTTCATAACAGTGAGAGATCTGTAGTTTTTATTTGTCAAAAGCATCTTCCTCCCCAAGGGAACGTTCAATCATAGCTGCAGATCTTGATGTTAATGTTTTAACTTCTTCAAAATGCACTAACATTGAATGCTCTGACTTATCACCTTCTGATGGGATCTCTCTTCATTCTCTCTATCTGTGTGAAATCTGATCACTCATTTCACCCCCAAATGCTATTAGCACCTTTGGCATGTAAATTAATACTAGAGAGGCCCAGGCCTGCACCGCTGTTAAAACTTTGCTCTCTCATCAAAGCGAGCTCAATACACATCTCTCACAACAGCACAGTGCAAGAGACGGCATATAATCACTCCCTTGATTAGATTTCTCCTCTTTGGCTTTGTGACTCACTCAAAACAGCTACAGTGGATCTCCACACAGTGCACAGGAATGCAAACCTAATTACTGTTACCCCATTACTAGCCTGAGCTGTAAATAATTAAAAGCTAAAATGACACAGTCACAGAGATTGAGCGATGCAAGTCAGTATTAGGAAACGGAGAGCCCTCTGTAGGCCAAAAGAAGAAATGCAGTCATGATTTGTAATGCATGACCTCTGGCCTGACACCAAACTCCCCAAATGTGAATGAGACTTGGCTCAGATAAAGGTGTATGTGTTGCCACCTGCATCCAAATGGGCCACAGAAGAGGTGAGAACATTGCTCTCTCATCAAAGCGAGCTCAATACACATCTCTCACAACAGCACAGTGCAAGAGACGGCATATAATCACTCCCTTGATTAGATTTCTCCTCTTTGGCTTTGTGACTCACTCAAAACAGCTACAGTGGATCTCCACACAGTGCACAGGAATGCAAACCTAATTACTGTTACCCCATTACTAGCCTGAGCTGTAAATAATTAAAAGCTAAAATGACACAGTCACAGAGATTGAGCGATGCAAGTCAGTATTAGGAAACGGAGAGCCCTCTGTAGGCCAAAAGAAGAAATGCAGTCATGATTTGTAATGCATGACCTCTGGCCTGACACCAAACTCCCCAAATGTGAATGAGACTTGGCTCAGATAAAGGTGTATGTGTTGCCACCTGCATCCAAATGGGCCACAGAAGAGGTGAGAACATGGATCAGGTGGCCTGGACCGTTAGATTTACGCAGTTCAACAGCTGGAGTTAGCACTACACTGATATGTGTTTGTCTTTTAATTTGGCCTGATGAAAGCAGGAAGTGCTGACTGCTGTGGCCCACCAATTACACTCACAATACACATGATAAACTAACTGATTTAATTGGAGGTAAACAGTTTTGATTCATTTACCATGCAGCCGGCTGCAAAGAGCAGACCTGTTACAGAGATGTAAATTCACTGCACTTTTTGCCCAGACAGAAAACTACTTTGTATAGTCTGCTTTGTTTTGTGTCTCTTCCTAGGGTTTTAAATCTAATGTTTAAGCAGTTTATACAATAGTTAGTTCTGGTCCTCGAATTTGTTTGGTTGAGCGGCTAACACTCCACTCCACTTGTCTGTGTTAGTTCTAAACATACTGTCCATCTGTGTATTACTGAAGGGGAATTTTCACAGACTCTTTCTGCAGGTACGGTAGATCGTAGTTTAGGAAAAGTGACTGTGAGTGGGTCATTGTTTGATTCATTAAACCAGTTTCTTTAAAAACACTAATTCATTCAGGAACAATTCAAGTGAATGTCTTTATGGGCTTGTCATCATTCACTGATGACACTGATTCATTCAGGAAGTGATTGGCTGAATTTGGAATAGCATACTACTCTTACTATTCCTACCATTTCATGATACATGCACACACACACACACACACACATACATACAGTAGTGGCCAAAAGTGACGTCCGACCTTGGAAATTGGACATGTTCGCCTTATTTTTTTTTTTTATATTATATTTTTAAGAATTTTGTAAGCAAATTTCATAGTTGTGCTTGGAGTGTAAACGAATGTATGTTTGTAATAATGCAATGAATGGATGATTTTTTTTTTTGATAATTCACTCTCGTTTGCGTGATACTGCCTAAATAGGTAACTTACATTTTAGTTGCAATATTGTAAGTTTATTTTTTCTTCTGCCATTGAAAATACTGCCAAATAGATATCAGATTTTCTCTACATGATTATTGCAGGCACAAAATAAATAAATAAATAAATAGCAATAATGATATAATGGACATATTTATAGAATTTTTTATATATATAAATAAATAATGGTATCAGTCAAATTATTTCACTTTGTTTATTTTGTGTTCTCTCTTTTTGGCCAATGAAACTCACTCAAAGTGCAAGTGTAGGTAGGTGAAGAGAGAGTTTGTAACCATAACCAAACAAAAGATTCCAAAAAAAAAAAAAAAAATCTATTGATCAGCACTTCATGCACTTTTTTTAACCAAATCCAAAAAAACTTTTTTCAGGTGTGTGTAGAGTGTCTCTGTTTTATCTGACATGATTTTGTATAGCAGTAGTATCTACACACCATCATCTTTTTTCTGTTTTATTGACAGATGGCAACCAGTGTTAATGTGCAGTACCGCCACCCACTATGATGGAGTGTCAGCCAGATGTCTGGCGCAGGTTATTTTACGATACAATCATATGTGTTGTATTGACGCAATTTCAATATTTCATTTTTAAATATCATATTTTAAATAATAATAGCAACACCCCTACTTCCAAATGAAGCTAAAGCAAAATCAGTAGCTAGGCCTGAACACAAGCCTTGTAGAAACATGTGTTATTAAACGTGTCATCACTCTATTACTCACAGATGAAACGGTGATTTGTAATTGTGTTGGCAAGACAATAGGACTCATCATGTGTTAAGCTGCAGTCTAGTGAGCACATTTCCACAGTGCTCGGAAATGTGCGCTTGTTCTGTATTATGGCCCTGCCAAGCAGGAGCACAGATCTCTGCTCCCTTCCTTTTAATCACAGAACGAGATCGGCACTCTCACGTAACGTGCTTCTCTAGCTGTGTGAGGACACGCAGACGTGCAGATCAGTTTAATGAGGTGCTTCTCTCCTCTGAGGCTGCTGGCGATGAGTGTCGGCTGATTCTCTCTTTAAACAACATTATCTGGCAGCATTTGATGTGAGCCAGCCTGTCAAACCAGAATCCCACAGCAATCTGCATCTGAGCGCAGCGCGGAATACTTATGGAGCGAGAAGATCTCCTCGTTTGCTCTCTCTGCCTCTTCTTCTCGCTATCTCGTACTTGCACACATACGCCGAACACACACCCATCTGAAACCTGTAAAGCTATTTTCACACTCGCATTTGCATACAGATGAAAATTACGGCTAGCCTAAATTAAGAACAAAAATGCAAATGTATTGTTATTTACCCATCAAGGGAGTTACCCTGGACTAGAAACCAGGAATAGACAGAGCCCCTGGGGAGAGAATCATCAAGCACTGTTATCATGTGACCAACTGGTGGGCCACTTTCATCCCCAGCGGTGCCCATTATAAACCCCCAACACACACAAACACACTCCCACCCTCACACCATCTCGTCATATTCAGCTTTTGATTGGTTCCATCACACCCGCGGTGATTGCGAAGGCAAAACATGCCGAGCAAAGCCATTTCACACCCCCTCTCAAACTGCTTTACTGGGAGGGCACCTGTGAAGCTCCTCATCAAATTAATATGCAAATGAAGCTGTTCAATTAAATTAACCACACAAAGATCAGCCACTGAGATACTGAGATTTGCTTGAAGCTGCATTCAAAAGTCATTTGTAAATAAATAGCCGTACAATGTATTATGACTGATAGCATGATTTTCTGCATGGTAACTACCTAAAGCAAACAATGGAGCTTCAAACTAATTGGACTTCACCAACTGACTCGCAGTGTTTCTCAGCTGTTTGATGTGTTTTCAGGCTTTTTAATTGCTGTTAGAGAATGTTAGCATACAATGTGGCCCTCCAAATTAGTGGGAATCTCATCACCACGGGGAACGCTCTGACTTGAGTTTTATCTAATTGAAGCTTTTGGAGCCACCCACTACTGTCTCAAAATAGCTACATTTAATTTACGTAAAACAAATCTTATGTATCAAGCAGCTAACAAACAGCATAGCGGTTTAATTATTTAGATGCAGGCTACAGACTACATTCATATTATTCACATTCTACTTTTATCTTGTTTGTATTGACATATTTTATAAAATAATAATCATTTAAGAATAAATAAATAATTGAATACTAATAATTTTCCATTCCCTATGCCTAAATTGAACCCTTATAGAAATTATATTTTCTTTGAATGGTAAAAATTAAATATCAATATCATGTTAGTACTGCTCGTACAATAATATTGTAAAAAATCCAGCACCATACCAGCACTATCTGGTTGACGCTCCAAAGTAGTAGGTGGCGGTGGTGCATATTAAAGCTTGTTGCCACCCATCAATAAAAAATAAATAAGAAGACGTAGTATGTAGCTACTACTGCCACACAAAATCATGTCGGAGTAGATGACAGGCGAAAGCGAGACACTCTACACACACCCAAATAAATGTTGCTCGCCAGTCAGAAGTTTTTTGGATTCTGTAAAAAAAGTTAGGGTGTCAGATGCCCCAGACAACAAGGACTTGATTGATTGAAATTCAAGAAATTGATTTTTTATCCATCATATTATGGATACAAACGCTCTCTCTGCCTCCCTACATTCGTATTATGAGTGTGATTCATTGGCCAAAAAAAATTCTACATATATTGGAATAATGTTGTTATTGTGAATTCTTTTGTCCATGATAACTGTGTAGTTAAAATCGGATATTGTGAAAACCCTACAGTTTTCATCAGTTTACTCCCAACAGCATCTGTACCATAATTTCTAGTGAAATGCAATTTCAGAGTTTAAGACAGAGGAGTAAAAGTTTATAAGTTTTGAACTTTGACAATGTAAAGTTAAAAAGAAAAGACGAGAAGAGAAAAAGGTGTTGTTCTTCTCCAGTAACATTCTCAGATGGCTATTGAATGTCAATACGATCCCCTTTAGGCTTGATGTGCTTGGTAAAAGATAACTCTGTGCTTGAGAGGCTCATGAAATCATAAAAACCTCTACTCTCTGATCATTAAGCAAGCAAGAATAAGCTGTTTGGACAGTTATTACAAACATATGAAGGTGCTAAACATATTAATAGCTTTAGAGACATGTAAAATAGTCATAAAATAAATCAAATGTGAAATGTGAGGACTTCTCTTCCCGCTCAAGTGCCAGCAGACTGGCTAAACTAAACTTTTTTGTCATTCATTTTTCAGTTGTTAATTAAAAGAGTGCTTTTCTTGCCTACTGCAAGTAGAAAGCAGATGTGGAAGATGCATGTGAGTATCTTTAGATAATGTGCACAGACAGAAAGTGAGTATGTGCCTGTGAGAGACTGGAATGTGTGTGAGTACTTTGAGAATGATTGTATATGAGTGCTTTTCTGAAAATTAATTAGGCTGGCACTTTTGCCAGAGTGTAATGTGGCGGTGACAGGCCCTGCCTGAGTCATGACACCCAGTTCAAAGACATGTCAGACTGAACGAATATCCCGTAGACTTTCCACTTCATCTTCCTCTCTTTCCGTCAGACTGCCAAACAGACCCAAACATATAATCTCAGGAAATCAGAAACAAATGAGATTTCACCTCATTAGTAGATTCAGTCAGTTGTGGGACAAAGCGTTCTCAAAGACAGTAAAAACTGATTGAAAACCATTTAATTATTACAGAACTTAATGAAATTGAGCATTTGGTGATTGTACTATTGAGTCCACAACAGCAGCTGATTCTCCTAAGGGCCAACAAATCTCAGACTTTACAATATCAATGACATCATGTGTCTCTTGTTTCTTTTCTCCTTGTTACTCAGTCACTCTGTTTTTGTCACTTTCTCTACGCCACTACTCAAACTTTCCCAGCATGTCCCAGCATTTTCTGATAATTTGTCATTGTTTACTTTTTACTTTACTTTACTTTTAGTCATTTAGCAGACGCTTTTATCCAAAGCGACTTACACTTTTTTGATACAACATGAAAATATACTTACATGAATGATGTTTAGTAATGGAACAATGGAAGGTATTTTATCATCTGGGAATCAAACCCACGTCCTCGACTTGCCAGTTCTAACGCTATACTCTACTGTTTGAGCTATAGGAATCAAATGAGTGTGGCTCTAGCAACACCAAGGTCATGTGTTTGATTCACAGGGAATGCATGAAATGATCAAATGTATACCTTTCATACAGTGTCAGTTGCTTTGGATAAAAGCATCCACCCAGTGCATAAAATCAAATGTCCCATATACATGTATTATTCAGCCTAGAACTCTGTACAAAACTGAGGTAAGTCATTATTTTAAGACAAGATCTTGTAAAAAGGTATGTTTTACAGCCTTGAACAAAAAGCACATCTGGATATTATTATTACTGTAGGCGTTGTTTACGGTGGGAACAGCAGGGGCACATCCTCATCTCTCTTTGCCATGACTGATTTTTGTCCCTAACACTTTTTCGTCTTTTTTTTTTCTGTTGCAAATAAAACTAGCTCATGGCAGGGAGGCATCTAATACAGAGGAATAGTAGCAGGAGTTTCATTTGGTTATTGTGTGTTGGTCTGATGTGCGTCGATGTCAGCGCTGGAATGTGAAGTGTTTAATGTTTTGCTGTGTATTTGCTGCAGTTATCACCAGTGGAGGATCCTGTTATAGAGCAGCAATGTTCTTTCCCGTACAACATTTTCTCTATCCACTCTCTGTTACAGTCATATCACAGCATAAAATGCAAACCAGTGAATATTTTTGTGTTTAGTACACACTTTTATCCAAAGCCACTTCTAGAGTGCATTCCAGGTTCAAGTTCATTTGAGCACTTGAATTGTCTGAAAAATATTATTGCACCCACAATTCATTATGTTAAGACAATTGACTATTCTATTGAAATAGCTATTTCTTGCTAATAATTTTGTACATTATACAAAATAAATCTCATAAAAGATAATTCTATCATTATTTATTGCTGAAAATATTTCTTTTCATTGCAGTTCTCAAATGAAACAGCTGTAGATGGCAGAAAGGAAGATTTTCAGTAACTGACCAATTTTTCAGTGAACTATTCCTTTAAATTCTCAAATATTTAAGACAGTGGAAAAACACCCAATGATTGGTTCTCCAAAGTTAATAGGTTGGATCTCCTTTATTTCCTTTTGAGCCATAAAGAGACAGTCTTATCGCTGTGTATTCTTACACTGTAAAAAATGATTGTGATTTTAACAGTAAAAGACTGTAAAAATGCTACAGTAAAAACCTATTAACTGGTTAACAGTAAGTTTCCATACTATATTCGGTGAATAAATGTAATTACATTTAATGTAATTTTACAGTAAAATACTGTTAAAAATACGGTTTTTGGAAGTGAAAAAGAAAAAGTCATTGTATAATTTACAGTGAAAAACCGTAAATTGACACTCCCAGAATTCCCTGCATGACACTTCATATTTGATGTTTTTTTTGTTGAATTAACATGTTTCTTCTTAGTTTTTTCTTATCATTTGAGATGATAAGAGATGTGGTCCAGAGAGGGATGTAAAGCTTAAAGTGATGAAAGGTGATGAATGTGCCAGAGTTGGACAGGAACAAAGCGCAGCTCCAGGATTACAAAGCTCAGCTCCACGTGATAATGAGTGAAGGGGTGAAGACATGTTAAGAGGACTCTGGACACACTGTGAGTTATGACTGACTTATGAATGTCTGAGTCTCTGGATCTCTGCCTCTCTCTCACACTCACTCATATCTCTCCTCAGCTTCCTTCTCAACCACCGTCTGTTATGAGCCATCATTCATTTCAGATTTCATTATAAACAGAAATGCACTGCTGGCCGAAGCCGATAGACTCATGGGCACGGCGTGACTCTCTACTATATTAATAAAAGCAAAAAATAGCAAAATAAATATTTTTTAAAAATCACTCCTATAGAGTAACTAACTGAAAGTAGTGCTGCTTCTAATTCAGCTGCATTTCTTAATGTTGTGGTTTTATAGGAACAATAATTTTTTCACAAGTGGCCTGACAAAACTTGTTCAGTTGCATTGTTTTGCATAAGCAGATGTTCAGCTGAGCAAAATGATGCAATCAAGCCAAATTATCAGCTTTTCTAGAAAGTCCTCGCTCTCATATTCGGGATGTCCATGTCATTTTAGTAAATCAGACTGAGTGGATGGCTTGGATGTTAATGAATATATTCATTTTAATGCCGTTACCCTAATTGAGATCCTCAATGTTCTAAAAGGGGTCCCCCTGCAGAAAAGTACTCAAAAAGAAAACGTATTACTGAAATAACATACTTTTAGCAATATGATATACTAGTACAAACTGAATATATATTTTTAGAACAACTAATTGCTAAAATACATTTTAATGCAATTTCTATTGAAACTTGTATCATTTATTGCATATATACATAGGATTATACATTTGCTACACATTTGATGTTGCAATTTAGTACATTTAAAAATATTAACTTTAGATATTGTCCAATAACACTACAGTTAAAAATGTAATTAAGTGCTTTTATGTGTTATAGTATGCTTGTCAACACATCAAAATAAGTGTACTTTAAGCATTACAAAAGATTATTAAAACAATGTTTTAAAATGTACTTTTAAGTAAAACTTTTGAATTTGACATTATTACAAAGTACACTTTTTAAAAGTGTACTTAAGTGTGTTAAGAAACATAATAAAGTGTATGTTAAGTACACTTAAGTGACCTTTATTTCATTTATATTATATTATCTGCAAGGACAGTTTTTTAAAAATATACTTCCCAAACACTGGGTCCTTATAAGGTATCGAGTTTAAACAGAGACAAAGACAAATGGATATGGTGTGTGCGTGTGTGTGTGTGTCTGCATGTACAAAATATTTTTCTTTTGAACCTTATGTCTGAGACTCAACTGTTCTTTATAAACTGTTAAAGTGTTGCTGTTTTTTTGCCACAACACCATAATTAACAGTGTATTTTAAAGGGCTTATTTAATTAAAGAAGCGATGACATTCTGATTCATCTGTTCAAATATTATTTTTTCATGTTTGATTACTGAACAAGTCCCACATCAGTGTCCATATATATATATATATATATATATATATACACTAATTACAGCATCAAAAGAAGCAGGCGGTTCTCTGAAGGAAAGATATACACTGAGAAATCTGATTGGATTTGCCTCAGCCCAAAAATCTCATTATTTTCTCCCTGACATCACTGAAAGGTTGAAGTATTAGATACATACACAAACATCCATATGGTTCCCAGTGGTTGTGGTGAAGATAACGGTGAAAGAGATAAAGAGAGAGCCAGATAGAGAGAGACAGACACGTCCCCTGCTCCTAAATAATTGCGTTCCTAATCTCTTTCAACTGGAACCAATTTGGCTAATAATCCTGTTAGAGGAGCAGGCAAACACACACTTACTCACGCCTGGGACCTCAGCCTCAAAGTTGAACCAGTTATCTGGCCCACATATTTATAGATGTTCCCTCCCACTCCCCTCCCCTCATGAAATGAATCATTTGGTCGGCAAACTCAAACAACCTGGTGCAGGGTTTAATAAATGTATGCAGTACATATATATTTCTATCTCCTCCACAGGTGGAATTCTCCCAGTGCTCCAGATGCTCAGTCTGCTGATGGGTTTCATCCAGAATCATCAAAATTTGCTGGTAAAAATGAAAATGAGAAATCCTCAAAACTATTAATGCTGCGGGTGATTTCCGTAGTTAGAGTCAGGAGGGAATGAAGAACAGAAAGTATATGTTTTATGCATTTCCTAACCCAAAATTATGAAAAATAAATAATTTTTATTAAGTCTTTTCGAAGCAAGAATGGATTACAGTCCTGAGAAGCCCCAAAACACCACCTTCTTGGGAGGTCATCATACATTTGTTACTGTATTTTTTGTCTATGTTTATCATTTGTTGAAATATTTATGTTTAATGCCAGTGTCTATTGGACGATGTGTTAATTATGGGAAAAAAGGAAAAAGGTTTTCAGTTTCATACAGATGCTAGACATAATGCACAAATTGTGCAACAGCGCCCACCCACTTTTTCATTTTTTCCCATTAATTTTCCCTTCGAGATAAAGACTTAAAAAGTCTTTGTTAAACATATTGTTATAAGCCATGAACCAAACCAAGCAGATATGAGGGTGAATCACAACATTACAAACCTTGATTTGAAGCAAAACAGTATTTGTGTATAAAAAAGTATAAAAAGCATTGCTAATGACATAAAATTGAAACCAATGGAGAAATAAAAAGCGGTTGCACTTTATTTTACAGTATGTGCACTTACATGAACTTACAGTGTACCTATCTAAGAAAGTACAGGTAATATAAGGTAACTACTTGGAGTAGGGTTAGGTTTAGGGGTAGGTTCAGGGTTAGTACCTAGTTATTGTAATTACTATAATAAGTACATAGTATGTACATGAGTAACAGGACTGTAAACTAAAGTGCTACCTAAAAAGCTATGGATTTAAATAGGTTGATTAAAGATCCAGAAATAAAATATACATATATTTAAGTAGTTTAAGCTTCAAGGGAGTGGGTGGCTGCTGTTAAACCTGACTCAGCAAAAGCATATACCTTACACTTTATTTTAAGGTGTCCTTGTTACAGTGTAATTATAAATTTAAGTGAGTAATATTAATTAACTACATGTACTTACTATATGGTTAGGGTTTGGCTTAGGGCTACTTGCATATAATTATGCATAATTAATTGTTATTACAATAGTAAGTACATGTAACGTGTAACAAGGACACCTAAAATAAAGTGTTACCGCATATACCATTGATTCACAACATTGTAGCTCACAGTGGGCCTGTTTTCATTAGTGGGTCATAAATTACCATTAAAGGAGATGTCTAATGCTATTTCATGCATTCTGACTTATTTACAGTGCTAAAGAGTTGGATTCTCATGCTAAACATGACCAAAGTCTCAAAAAACAAGTTGGACGTATAATGGAGTATTTCTGTGCCAAATACACTCCTTCAGGGCTCGTATAATTTTCAGAAAGTTTTTTTCAAGTATGGCCCTGTATGACGTCATAAAGGCTGGAATTCCTTATATGTGCTGAGGAGATAGTTCAAATAACATTTCTGCACACATTCAAATGCTGTCTCTTTGTATCAATTGTACAATCTGAGTGCCTGGCCATTCTCACTCCAGAGCAGTGAGAGGCCCCAGGACACTCATCCATATCCCCTGACCTCTGCTCTTAAGGTGAGCACTGGGACTTTAGAAGAGAATACAGAATGATTTAGTGACCCAGAGCAGTGAAGACTAAAAAAAAAAGTGCAAGTAATTAACCTTTTTTTTCTCCGTAGTCACTTGCACAATGTTTTATATACTTCTAGCCTAAATAGTCTGATATAATGCAGAATACAGCAATATGAAGATTTTTTTTTTGTATCAGTACAGCAAAATAGTTGTACTGGGAGCCGCCTTCTGGTGTCTGTAGGTCAAAGTTGGCCCAAAAGGAACAGCAGCGTTCCCTTGGGCCAAAAATTATATCTGTGAAAAGAATTGCTCTTGCGATTTCTCAGACAACAGAGCAGACTCAACTATTTGACCACCAGGCCACCCACACACTGATCTAATGAAGAAGAATAGTCAGAAAGCTGGGAAATACAGGCTGGCCTGCAGTCATGGGTGGTAAATGAAGGCAGGTGGTGGATGTCGATTGGCAAGATCTTATCTATCCTCAAAGCGCACAGTACAATTTTCCAAAAATGCCACATCGTTTGAAGTCATGGGACATCAACTATTGCACAAACAAGGTAAAAATGCAGTAGGAAAACAGCAATTCATGGCACGGTGCTTATCTGTCATTGCAGTCAAAATATAGAGAATGCAACGTAAGGATTTCAGCGTTGCTCCTCAGATCAGTGTGCAGAAGATGAGATGTTTCCCCCTGATGCTGACTTTCGTAGTCCTGTCTACAGTTTCCACAACAAAGGAAAATAGCATAAAATAAAATAAAATAACATGGCACTTCTCCCCCATGCTACATGATACCCCTCTACTCAAAGCAGTGGAGAGAGAGAGAAAGAGAATGTAAGAATGACATATTCTTACAGTCATTCTTAATATGGCGTAAGTAATATGGCTTGATATAAACTGGTACTGTGAAGTGCTGCCAAGATATCTTGATGTTGAGTAAACTCAAATTAATCAGAATAAATTTATGTTAATCTAAAGTGAGACTTGAATGAGGATGAAACTAGTTTCAAGTTCTAATCTGATTGGCTGGCTTCACATAAATAATTGGTACTTATTAAAATAATCAGTGTTTATTACTTTAGATGGAAAATCTGACTACAAAGCCAATACTCATTTTCCAATCATTTCATTGGTATTAGGCTATTTGTACAACTGTTTGGCTGCTGTGCCATTATTTGAGCTACTATTTTGCTGCATTACAGTCTATTGTTGAGGTTTTACTGATTTCAAATTGACCCTCTCCTTAAATGTCACGTTAAAAAAAGAAGCAAATAAATGGTAGTCGATCAGATTTTACTCCAGACATAATGTCAGTCTGTGCATTAGTGGATTTTTTCTCGACTCTTTCTGCAGATTACATTGTTATGCCTGTCGCTTATTCCATCATAAATGAAACAAGTGACTGTCTTTATGAGAGAGTCATTGAATCACAAACTCAACTGAATTGATTTGTTCGATAACATTGATTCAATCAGGAACGAAACAGTACTAGTAAGTTAACTGAAATATTGTGTCTAAAAAGTAAGTTATTTAATATTTACTTAATGTTTAATGAACTGTTGTAAATGTATTCAACAGTAAAAAACAAGTACAATGTAATGCATTTGATTTGACCTTCCCTCCAAAAGAATGCACTAGAAGTAACGTCTGCCACACTGTCCTAACATTTTGTTCTGAATTTTTTTATCTGACTGCTAAATTTTTTTTTATTTTTGATATGATAACTTTAGATAACTCTAAAACGTACAATGTAAACAAGATCTTGACCAAAACCAAATAGCATATTAATGTTTGAAATGTTTATCGTTGCATTATGTGAATTGTTTCCACATGCTATTATACTGCAGCGTACATAGTTAACAGTACATTAGCATTCTGTTCTGAACACTTTTTACAGTGAGCTCTTGCTGTGATGGAGTCGTATCTGCTTTGTTCCTTTTCCTATAGACTATGATTCATCATGTCCACAAAGGCTCAGTTACTAAATTCCAGGCTCAGGGAAAACATCAGTAACTATCACATGAAAGTAACAAAGCCAAACTAAATGAGCTCAAACAAAGGATTTACCAGTTATAATTCATGAGCCCCCCCATGATCATCAAGGCCTTGCTCTTTTCCTCATTTGCCCAGGTTCTGTCTGTTAGTGTCCTCCCTGAAAGCCCTGTAGGCTGAAAAAATCAAGGGATAGGGAGAGTGCTGGAAAAGCAGGCATGAGAAAAAGCAGCAGGCTTGCTAATTAGCTAAAGTAGGAGGCCGTGCAGACCACTGGGATGTGTGCAGGTTGGATGGTTACATGCTCGGGTGGCTTCTTTCCAAAATGAGGCCTTGGGTCTGAATTTAACACAACCGTGACCCTCCTCCCCTCTTCGGCTTCAAGCATTCCAAGACGGTGAGGAGACCATGTACCCTCTGAGTCTCTCTGCCCCTGGATGTTCTCCAGAACTACTGAGGTGCTTATGAGCCGGATCTCCTCTTCCTCCCTCTCTCTCATCCTCAGAAATGTTTTGGATCTCTGAACTGACATTACACAGATATAGCCACACAAAACACCTGGAAAATAAAAGCTATACTAGTCCAGTCCTACCCCCCTCAACCTGAACTGATATTTCTGCTTTAGCTGCCCAGCAGAGTATTTTCTCTGTGTGTGTATGTTTTCCTCTGAGGCTGTTCCCAGTTATGTTTCACAGTGTTTCATTTTTACAGAACAAAGGCACACGGGCTAAATTGCATCCCTCCTGTTCCCATGTTCTAATGAATGAAATGCTTGTTAAGAGGAAAAAAAACATCCACCTCCACATCCTTCCCCTCTGTGCTGCAGTCACACTTCTTTAATATATACAGTGAGGTCCAAACGTCTGAGACCACATTCAAAATCTAATTTGAAGCCTCCACATCCTTCCCCTCTGTGCTGCAATCACAGTTCTTTAATATATACAGTGAGACCACTTTCCAAATCTAATTTAAAGCTGTAAATAAACAACATTTTAGGATTTTATACAATCCATTACCACAAAATACATAATATGCAACAAATACTATGAATTTCTGAAATTAATTATAATTTTTCAATGTAACTTTTTAAAGAAAGTTATGCTAACTTCTTTTGTGTTCAGCAGAAGAAAGAAACTCCGGTTTGAACGACATGAGGGTGAGTAAATGATGACAGAATTTTCATTTTTAAGTGAACTATCCCTTTAAACCTGCTAGAGAAAAGTATGGATAGAAAATAAGGATGAAGAGAATGACAAAATCTGAAATAGAGGCATGTGTCTGCTTCTGGATACACTGAAAAAAAAACCCAGGTCTGATTCTGACATACAGACAAGGAGAGTGAGAGAGATGTGCTTGATGTCTTTGACTGTGATAATGAGCTGTCATTAATATCTACCTTCTCCCTGCTGTCCTCCTCTCATTATCATAATTATGCTTGTACTTATTTCTCCCGTCTACCAACATCCCAGGACCAATGATATTTTTTTTCTCTCTCTCTGTAATGATGGTTAATTTTCCTGGGAGTTTAGTGTCTGATGAGGCCCGGCGTATGAACCAAGCTGATGTCATTTATCCACATCTGAGTGTGTGTGTGTGTGTGTGTGTGTGTGTGACTGCGTTTAGAAGACATGCACACAAACCACACACACTTGAACATTTTGGGGCAACTGAAATCGCTGGGAGTGTTATCACGAGGATAGCACAACAACAAGGACACCAGCACGCTGCTAAAACCACACGAGAACAGAGCAGATGACAAAATGACAGCGGTGCTGATTACAGTGGAAAGAGTTTTAATTCCCAATTCAGTAAAAATTCTGATTTCCTGTTCCATTTGAAAATGCCAGTGAATTAAAGTAAAATTACTTGGAAATATAGACTAGTCAGACTATTAAAATGTTTGCAGACACTCAAATAATGAGTATTTAATAAAGGCATCTAGCCAACCATTTCCCCTTCAATATTATCCTTAGCTTTCATTGCAGTCATTCTCAGTCTGTGTTTGAACAGAATGTGCTCGATGTTATTCAAATATACTATTTCTTACAGAGGAGTGCATGTGTTGGAAAAGCCAATTATATGCTTTGCTATGTAATGTATTTGTAATTCAGTCACTGTGTTTTTGCAGAGAAAGGAGGTCCATGTGAGCAGAAAGCCTGAAAAATTTAAATATCCCCTCTGGATTCAGAACAGAGTCCAGCTGCACTTCTTTAAAGGTCAGGAACAAGAACATTAAAGAAGAAATTAGTACTTCTATTTCATCAAAACTGACTATAAAGATTTAAAAAGATTTCTATTTCAAATAAATGCTGTTTTTTAAACTTTATGTTCATCAAAGAATCCTTAAAACATGTAACAAGGTTATCACAAAATATGTTCTTAACATTGATAATAAGAAATGTTTCTTGAGCAGCAAATCACCAAATCAGAATGATTTCTGAAGGATCATGTGACACTGAAGACTGGAGTAATGGCTGCTGAAAATTCAGAAAATTTTACTATACTTTTTATCAAATAAATGCAACCTTGGTGACCATAAAAACTTCTTTCAAAAACATTTAAAAAATCTAACTGACCCCAAACTTGTTAACGGTAGTGTATATTTTTGTTTTTATTTGAGATTACTTGTTTAAATTAGTTTCTATAGCAAGTCAGTTGTATATACCCTTGACAAATATTTTTAAGTCAGTGAGTTACATTTATGGGATCAAACCATGGCCATAAACACATAAGGATTTTGCAAATATAAATACATGCATGCCTCCATCAGTTGTCGCTCAGGTTCTCCGCGCTCTTTGCCTTTTCTCTCGTCTGTGCCGTGTTCTTTGGGGATTGACAGGGTGACTCATTGGAATATGTGTCTCTAGAGTGGCAAACTGCTCTTGCATTTATTTTTGGAGCGCTGATGCAGAGGCCCTGAACATCAAAGCAGAGTAAGCGTGTAAACCCAGCTGTAGCAAGTGTGTGAGTGAGTGAGAATGTGTGTCAGCAGATGCACTTTGCAGCAGGGTGCCAGATTTGCAGCAAGTTGCACTATCATCAATGGGTTAATGTTAACTTCGTCAGCTGGTCACGGATATGGACACCACCTGTCTCTGAAGACCTGAGATCCTTGTTGTCAATGGTGCATGAGGGCATAATCGTTTTCAAACAGTTATCCATCACTCCTTCTTTCATTCTGTTCTTTCTTTTCTGCTCTGCTCTCCCAAAGGAGCATGTATTGAGTAAGTATTTTCTCATCTTGTTAGAGCAAGTCAAGTCACCTTTATTTATATCGCGCTTTATACGATACTGATTGTGCCAAAGCAGCTTTACAGTGTCAAACAGGAAAATAGTTTGTTAATAATGCAAGATGATAATAACAAAGAGTCGTTTTTCCAGCTAAACTCAGTTCATTGATGATTCAATGATATCATCATCCAGTTCAGTTCTCTTCCAATAGTGTCTGTGCAATCAGTCAAGCGTCTCAAACTAAGCAAGCCAAAGGCGACAGTGGCACGGAACCAAAATTCTATCGGTGACAGAAATGGAGAAAAAAACATTGGGAGAAACCAGGCTCAGTCAGGAGGCCAGACGATACCAGCTTGGTGTGGTTTCATTCCTGACTGTAGCACAGTTCTGATTGGTCAGCAAGAGGAATATGATAATTAGGTGCTAAATAGAAAAATAAGGCATCCAGGATAGAAACCCAGGAAGAAAGAGGACAAAGCTGCATCTAAATGTGCTTTAATTGGCGTGAGGAGGGGTTTTACAGCAGTTTGGTATCAGAGAACTGTACAAGGTGCTTCTGAAGTTAACATGGTCACATGACCATAACCCCAGATACTGATCCTTCTCCACAGCACTAATGGTCTTGCCAGTAATAAAGATAACACAGTTTCCAGACTTCCTAAGTAATAAAACAAAACAGTACATAACTTCCTTGATCACTTCACACATAATCATTTGAAAATGTGAGGCAAGAAGCTAATAGTGTTATGATATTTCACAATTGCAGCTTTGTTTTTTTGTACTTTGGACTTTATTTCCTGTGATTTTAACTTTATGTCTCACAGTGTGACCTCTTATTTCAAATTTACCTTTTTTAATTTCCTATTTTTTCTTCTGTGGTGGAAACAGGTTTCTATATAAGCTAGTACAATTTAGAAATCTGGGTTATGAAAATCTGGATCAGAATTTCCTTGTCTGCTTGCTTGTTCTTACAATTTTGTGGTCCTGACCCTCAGCCAGGCCACCAGTGATTAATGTTGTGGTCATAAAGGGAAAGATCCTTTGAAACGTGAATCGCTTATGATGGAATTTACATCTTTGCAAGTTTTTGAAATATGGTTTAGCTACTTGAGAAATATCCTACAAAGAATAAAGTCATAAACAGTGTCCTAACCAAATAATCAGGCTTGCGAGATATGATTAATGTGTGAGTAGTGTAGCCTATTCCTCGCTTTCTTAAATCTTGTCTCCAGAATAAAAAAATATGTTTTATAGAGCTCAGTTCACAGCTCCCAGTTCACAGTTTTCACCTCAGCTGTTTTTATCTTATTTCACCTACGCTTATACATCACTCCTTCTTTCATTCTGTTCTTTCTTTTCTGCTCTGCTCTCCCAAAGGAGCATGTACTAAGCAAGCATGTTCTCGTCTCGTTAGAGCAGGAGAAGGGTAATAATAAGGTGCTAAATAGAAAAATAAGGCATCCAGGAAAGAAAACCAGGAAGAAAGAGGACAAAGCTACATCAAAATGTGCTTTGATTGGCGTGAGGAGGGGTTTTGCTGTGGTTTGGTATCAGAGAACTGTACAAGGTGCTTCTGATGTTAACATGGTCACATGACCATAACCCCACAGCACTAATGGTCTTGCCAGTAATGTAATAAGACAAAGAAGTTCATACCTGGTCACAAGTGTGAGGCAAGAAGCTAATTATTGTTAGTGTTGTAAATGGGAATTTTTGTTCCTCCTAAACTTTTGTTAGATGCTCTGTTTTTTCAATATACTGATCCTTTTGTTGCCTAGTTGCGGTTCATAATCACTATTTACATCAAGCTACAGTCTTCATCTGTCAGTCCAAGCTATACATGACACAATGCATTATTGACTATTTGAAGGATTAAATACAATTTCTCGTCACTTCCAGAGCATGTGTACAACAAAGAGGACAACTGAAGTCTGATTAACGTGTATACTTGCTGGATGAAACGGAGCTATAATCACATTATTCAGATCTGTTAGTCCGGTTTTGTAAAACATGGACTGTGTTGTCTGGTTGGATGTAATTTAAAGCACTGGCATCACATTTTAAAAAAGATCAATCATCACACACCTCTTTTCCTTATTTACTTGTGAGGGTGAGTAAATAATGATATCATCTTAGTAGGTATATTTAGTAGGAATTTAGTAGGTATATAGAAAATAATCAGGCTGCAAAGCAACAAAATGTGATTATTTTAAAGGGGGTGATTCTTTTCTATACCCACTGTGTGTGTGTGTGTGTGTGTGTGTGTATGTATATATATATATATATATATATATATATTAGTCTTTGTAGTTATGTTAGTTGATTATCCAGTCTCTTCAGCCGTCCACCAAGGTTGAGCACGAAGCCCTGGGACATTATACAGAGATCTCTGCCATACAGAGGCAAAGTGACCTTGCCGATGCCCTGCCTCATACCAGTCATAGGCCTAAACACATGCAAAAACACCAACTATATTAGCCTTTGTAGTTATGTTAGTTGATGTTGTTGTTTACACAGGAGTGACCCAAAGATAGTGAAATGGAAACAAACAAAGAAGCTTGAAATCATAGTTAGAGCTCATTAATTGGCCAGGCTAAGTGTCTTTGGATTGCTTTGTAAGCTCTGTTATATTTACATTTCTGTAACCATCTGCATTTCTTTCCTCAGCAGTCATATCTGTCGGGGTATGCAGTATTCCCTCTCTCCAGGGGGTCCCTTTAATTAAAACTGTGGATACAAAAAACGGAGAAAGAGTCCTATTAATCAAACTCAAACAGACCTGTGTTCAAAATCCACAACTATCCTTCTCCCTCCTCTCACCCTCCATCCTATTTATTCCTTCATTTTCTTCTTCTGTCTTTCTCTTTTTGCCCTCCATCTCTCGCTGCCTCTGAGCAGTCAGAAGAGCTTTGGAGGCCACACATTATACTGCACACATATACCAATACGAACACACATCCATGTACTGTCAAGCGCCGTGCCGTCCGGTTGTGTTGGGATTTGACTCTGGGCTCCAGCTGCCACTGAAGAAACTGAAATGAAATTGATTTGAATTTTTCAGCCCCAAAGAACAGTCACGATGGAGTTTTGAATGTTAACATAGCATTTCAAACACCAGTGGCATGTTTGTGAGTGTCTCTGCCCTCTGGACATTCAACTCATTCAACCAGTCAAGTAAAATTGCCAAGACTGAGGTTGTGTTTTTTTAAAGGTGCACTATAGAGTTTTTTTTTTGTTGTTGTTGATGAACACAATGGATTGTTCAAAAAAAAAAAATGACAGAGCCTGAAATAAAACTTGTATCAACATTAGATTGTTTTACAGAGATGGTGACAACTCTGATATTTAGAGAATTAAAAAAATGACCCTTTTTCTATCAAACAACAACAAAGATTCAATCAGTTCCTGAACAAAATCTAGTTCCACCCTATATATATACATATATATATATATTATAAATTTTTTTTGTGATCGATATGCTGTTTCACATGGTTTTATATCAAAATAGGGAAGAAAAGATGGATGCAATTTCCACTTCATGCAGAATTTAAGCTTGGCATTTTATAGTCAGTTCTTCCTTTTGCACGTTGACTTTAACATTAAGCTTGAGTTATCCAAACCAAATATGATTAACCATTAACCAATGTTAGAAAAAAGTAAAGACAGGACTGATATTCACATTGTTTTTCTATTTTTTCATAAAAAAATATTAGTGCATTAATAAAAATACTATTTATTATATTATATTATATTATATTATGTTATATTATATTATATTATATATCAGGAAACACAGACTCAGATAATACGCTGAAACAACACACAATGGTTTATTGTAACAATCAGTGCACTAGGTGAATATACAAGCAACAACAACAGAGCTTGTGAGGTAGAATAGTCCATGGATGAAGAAAAGTAGCACCACACACACTAATATTCCACAGTCGCTGGATATAACAGACAGTTATCTTATCTTTCAAGATGCTGGCGAAAACAAGGGGAGCTGGAGACTGGAGCAGTAAACTGGAGTTTCGGAGACAGGGAGAATATCACACATGTAAGTTACCCAGGTAAGTCGATTGCACGAATCAAGGAGTAGTCCTAGTCGTAGACCAGAAGCCAGAGATGTAGGTGCGGGCTTATATGCAGGGAGGAGGATGATGAGGTGATAGATTAGTGATAGGTGCAGATGATGACTGAATGAGTGCAGGTGTTGACAGGGAAGCATGTAGGGAAATGTAGTGCAAAGGTGGCAGGTTACAGTGAGATTGTGACTATTATTATATTATATTTTACTTTCATATTCTAAACACAAAATAAGATATTTTAGAAAATGTTTCAACTGTTTTTGTTCATACACTGAACTTCAGTGGGGTCCAAAACAACATTGACCCCCACTGGACAAAAAACACTGAGGTTTGAAATGACATGAAGGTGAGTAAATGATGATAGAATATTCATACGTAAATATTCATTTTGGGGTGATCTATCCCTTTAAGTCATTTTCATAGAAAGATGAGCTAGGAATAACAAGATTTGGTTCAGGTTAGGACACAGAAACCAACTTGATCAGCATGTAACTTACACAATCTGGTGGTTGGGAAAGAGTTCGACTAATGTTTCTTTATAACACGGGTATTGCATTTATTAGTCTTGGATCATTCAGTGGGTTAACATGAGCTCTGAATACGAGGTCACTCTACAAGGTCAAAATCAGACATTTTTGAAATCTCCATCTGCCAAAAAAATGCATGTGGTAATTCATAGTTACAGGAGGGTCAAGATGAAGTAAAAATGTCATGTCTTGAACTTTCTAATAAAGTTTCCATTACCACCATCTGAGATCTGGACGTGGGTTTACATCAGATGAGTTTATAGAGTCACAGGCCACTGCCTTTAATGGTATGTGAAAATAGAGGATTTGGGTAAATTTGGGGTGACATTAGGGCCCAGGCCCGGGCTGTGCGGCTCCCTGCTGAGGCCATGACAGTGAATTTGATGTGGGATTGTAGAGTTGTACTAACTCATTTCCCCTCTGTGTTCCCCAAGCTCCGCTCCTGGAGTCTTAAAGGAGCCCCATTGTGAGGGGTTGGATGTCACAGCACGGAATGCCCGGGTGATTTACAAAGACGCTCCTGTTCATTCCGACCCCCCTCTTTTCCTCTCTCCCACCTTCCCTCGCTCTGCCCTTCCCTCTCCATGTGCTCAGAGGCGAAGCCTGCTCAAATACAGGCTAAGTGATAGATGTGCTCTGTTACATGATCCACAGCACACTCCAACCCCTCTGATTCCAGCAGTACAGCACATTCCCAAAGACAAAGAGAACTTGGGAAAGAGGAAGTTCTTATACATCCACACATACATCGAGACCATGTGCATGCCCAAAGGACATTTTTGTCGCTCAGAGTTTGCTCTTTCATACAGTAACTTATTGGAGACTTAATGGAGTTTATGACTGTGTTTCATTTAATATATCAATCTTTTCGTAGATGTTTCTGCTCAAATTGCTCGACAGTTGACTTAAAAGGGAAAATTCTGTCATCATTTACTCATGTCGGTCCAAGCCTGCATTACTTTCTTTCTTATGTGTAACATAAAAGAAGATATTTTGATAAATATTTCAGTGTGTGTGTGTGTGTGTGTGTGTTTTACATTGATAGGTATCAATGGGCAGCAAAACTGTTTAATTACCAACACTCTTAAAGACAGTCATGCAGGCTTGGAGCAACATGGGTAAGTAAATGATGACAGAATGTTCATTTTGAGGTAAACTATCCCTTTAAAATTGGACACAAATGGTAATTATTAACATGCACTAATATTTGATATATAAAGTGAATGTTGGATGGAACAGTTCAGATCATTTGGTCTTAGAAGAATTTCGACTTTTGAAGAAGAAGAATTTATGACTTTTGATTGCAGCATTAGTATCTTGGCAAAATAAAGCGCACTTTGAGTCATTGTTGAGAATCTCTTTTAAAACTCTAGAGGAGACGTGAGATTTTGAGGGACTTTTACTTTTTATAGCTTCTGCTTGCATTATTCTCCTTTTGTTAGTGCTGATTTTTCTTTCCTATACATTCAGATAGATCCAGAATAAAACCAGGATATTTTTGAAAAGACAGATTCATATTTGTTTGACAGGAATGGATGTGCTTAAATCATTTCAAAATAATCTGGTCAAGATAATGGTGAGAAATGCTACGTTGCAGAACTATGACAAACTCTGCAGAGAATAGTTGTGCCATTAATCAAGTTAATCCCACCAAACTGTGGTAAACCACTAGACACCAAACAAGAGAGCAAAAACACCCTCTGTTGTTTGATGGTTAATGTTGAACTTTCTAATAAAGTTTCCATTACCACCATCTGAGATCTGGACGTGGGTTTACATCAGATGAGTTTATAGAGTCACAGGCCACTGCCTTTAATGGTATGTGAAAATAGAGGATTTGGGTAAATTTGGGGTGACATTAGGGCCCAGGCCCGGGCTGTGCGGCTCCCTGCTGAGGCCATGACAGTGAATTTGATGTGGGATTGTAGAGTTGTACTAACTCATTTCCCCTCCGTGTCCCCCAAGCTCCGCTCCTGGAGTCTTAAAGGAGCCCCATTGTGAGGGGTTGGATGTCACAGCACGGAATGCCCGGGTGATTTACAAAGACGCTCCTGTTCATTCCGACCCCCCTCTTTTCCTCTCTCCCACCTTCCCTCGCTCTGCCCTTCCCTCTCCATGTGCTCAGAGGCGAAGCCTGCTCAAATACAGGCTAAGTGATAGATGTGCTCTGTTACATGATCCACAGCACACTCCAACCCCTCTGATTCCAGCAGTACAGCACATTCCCAAAGACAAAGAGAACTTGGGAAAGAGGAAGTTCTTATACATCCACACATACATCGAGACCATGTGCATGCCCAAAGGACATTTTTGTCGCTCAGAGTTTGCTCTTTCATACAGTAACTTATTGGAGACTTAATGGAGTTTATGACTGTGTTTCATTTAATATATCAATCTTTTCGTAGATGTTTCTGCTCAAATTGCTCGACAGTTGACTTAAAAGGGAAAATTCTGTCATCATTTACTCATGTCGGTCCAAGCCTGCATTACTTTCTTTCTTATGTGTAACATAAAAGAAGATATTTTGATAAATATTTCAGTGTGTGTGTGTGTGTGTGTGTGTTTTACATTGATAGGTATCAATGGGCAGCAAAACTGTTTAATTACCAACACTCTTAAAGACAGTCATGCAGGCTTGGAGCAACATGGGTAAGTAAATGATGACAGAATGTTCATTTTGAGGTAAACTATCCCTTTAAAATTGGACACAAATGGTAATTATTAACATGCACTAATATTTGATATATAAAGTGAATGTTGGATGGAACAGTTCAGATCATTTGGTCTTAGAAGAATTTCGACTTTTGAAGAAGAAGAATTTATGACTTTTGATTGCAGCATTAGTATCTTGGCAAAATAAAGCGCACTTTGAGTCATTGTTGAGAATCTCTTTTAAAACTCTAGAGGAGACGTGAGATTTTGAGGGACTTTTACTTTTTATAGCTTCTGTTTGCATTATTCTCCTTTTGTTAGTGCTGATTTTTCTTTCCTATACATTCAGATAGATCCAGAATAAAACCAGGATATTTTTGAAAAGACAGATTCATATTTGTTTGACAGGAATGGATGTGCTTAAATCATTTCAAAATAATCTGGTCAAGATAATGGTGAGAAATGCTACGTTGCAGAACTATGACAAACTCTGCAGAGAATAGTTGTGCCATTAATCAAGTTAATCCCACCAAACTGTGGTAAACCACTAGACACCAAACAAGAGAGCAAAAACACCCTCTGTTGTTTGATGGTTAATGTTTTTGCTATGCTGCCCTATCAGTGAGACCGCGGGAGACACAAGAGGTTAGTTTTCTGTAATGTCTCTGTGGTTATCCTCCACTTGAACTTCTATTCACTCACTCTGAATTTGACTGTCTACCAAGGGCTCTGATATGTGTACACAGGCCAGTGTTTTGGAGTCACTTATATACCACTATATACACCAGAGAAGAGTTCACACAGTCCTTCTATTTCTGTGAATCAGGACATGAAACCACTGGTTGACATAGAGGAGGAATTTGTGTATCATTCATGATTGAACTTGAGTCATGTAATGTATTTCAACGTGAACTGGGACTAAATGTAGGATGGGACTAATTTCTACCATTAGGACTGGATTGCTTTATTAAAATTACATACCAGAATGATTTAGGCATGAACCTATGCACCTATTGTTTACTATATGTGACCCTGGACAACAAAACCAGTCATAAGGGTGAGATTTTGAGATTTATACATCATCTGAAAGAATAAAAAATCAAAATACTGAGAAAATCGCCTTTAAAGTTGTCCAAATGCAGTTCTTAGCAATGCATATTACTAATCAAAAATAAAGTTTTTATATATTTTATATGTTTTGTCTTATTCAAATGAGTAGGGTTACATGATTAATCAAAATAAAACCAAAATCGTGATATGGCATCCATAAATATTATTGTTTACAGTTATATTGTAAAATTAATATATAATATATATTTTAAAAAAAAGATATATTCTTCATAAAATAATTTTATTTAAAATATAAATATCACATTCTTTGCAATAACAATATTTATTTGGTCAATTTTATTTAATAATAATAATAATTTATTATTAGCCCTACAAACAAGCACAATAAATCTGCACCTTTTTTAAAATCACATTTTTAGTCACAGTCTTAATTTTTAACAGAAAAAAAGTACAATTCCCCCCCCCCCACACACACACACACACTCAATTCACAGTTTGGTTGTGTAGACGAATGTGTTCTAGCAGACCATCTCGTTTTGAGTCCGCTAACAATTTTTTCTGCACATTTTCCACCGTTTTCAAAACCCAAATATTCTCTTATTAATATTCACACACTTGTTTACACATTCCGTCCAGCCACGCTCACAAACACACACAAACAGTCTCTTATTTACACCGTCACTCAATGTGTCAGCTTTTCCATCGAATGGCCATCCAGCCTTATTTGATGAGAGGTAGTGAGTCTGAACCTAATTCAAATCATGTGGCCAGATGGAGTGAGTGATATATACAGAGACAGGCAGTGAAAGACATAAAAGACAGTGAGAGAAAGAAGGGCTCAAGTCTAACCCTTGAAAAGTATCAAATCAGTCTTCACTTGTATTTTCTTGGATGATATCCTGCGCCCTCTATGTTTGTTTGTCTAAGAGTGTTAGAGAGCTGGTTTGTTTGTGTGTGTCAGAGAGATGTGAAGTCTTCTCCACCCTCTGCTCAGCTGGACAGGAACTCTGAGGCGTCTACACCAGGACTCCAGCTGTTTGGCCCAAACGTCCTTGCATCACACACACACTCCATTTTATCGTTGCAAGATCTGTATAGAATATATACAGGGTCCTGAATCTTAACTGAAGCTGAGTCAGGGTGAATCTTTGTTAAATGTTTGATTACTAACTCTCTGGACAAAAACCATGAGCATTGTTTTGTTTGTGTGTGTCTGAGAGTCAGAGAATGTTTGGGCCTTTGTATCCATTGATTTTTCTGACGTAAATTCTTAGGCAACACTTCACACATGTCAAAAAACTCTGTAGCTCAAAGAAACATGTATTGGCTTTTGTTACACATTCAGATGATAAGTTCATCCCAAAACGAACTTGAACTTGTGTTTGCAATACAGTGAAAATGGATGATGAAGTGGAAAGGACCAAAAGCACTATACAAGTCATTTGAAGTTTTGGTCATGTGACATGCAGGAACTGATCTTGTGTTTGTCGAAAACCTACTATTTTTGAATTGGAACTCATATTTGAGTTTGGTCCTCATACAAAGCTTCAAAAGACTTATAATATAGCATACAAGCCATATATGAAAACTTACTTTTGTGGTCTTTTTTGTCAGTTTTAGAGCTTGGCTATGTAAATCAACAACCACTTTCATTCATGTGCAAACGTGCAGCTTGGACATTTTGATAATGTTATATTTTTGTGATTCACGGAAGAAATAAATAATACAGGGTCAGAATGACATGATGATGAACAAATGATAACTATTACTCCAACTTCTGCTATGATGTTATTCCTTAAACCTGCACTTAACGACCTGCACTTGAAGAACATCTGAAGAACCTTGACCTCTCTATCGCCATCTGTGCTTAAAACATAAAATGGCAAGTTACTAATGAAGTTCTTTTCTTCTTTCTTTTTTACCAGTTGTGGTTCTTCAGCATGGATAAATCTGATTAATCTGATGCCTCTGATCACTATGTCAGACATATTCAACAGAATAAGACCCACTGACAGTAAGAAGGGCGTCCTACCTCATGCTGTTGTCTGAGCAAGTAAGTAGCATATCTAACGCCATACTACAGATGCAAACACACAAGAATGAATGATGTAAACCTGAAATTTCCTGCCAAATGTGAACCTGACCACCCAAAATATGAACTGGTCTCATACTCACTCAATAATGGAATTTTGTTCATTAAAAATAATAATAATAATAATAATAAAAACTTGTGTAGTGCAGCTTTAATATTATTTTTCTCTGTACAGGCTGCTTTAATTACATTAGAAGAAACGAAAAATGATTTTGGAGCTATTTTCACTTTACTTTTAATTATTTTTAGTTACGTTTTAATGGAAGATCTTTAGAATAGCATGCAGTAATTAATCACGCACAAGATGATTAATCATGCACAAGAATTGAAACATTAAAAAAGAGTCAAAGTTGATGTCAAATGTATTACGTCTAGATGCATAATGCATTAGAGGTAACACTTTACAATAAAGTTCCATTTGTTAGCATTAGTTAAGTGCATTAGTTAACATGAACTAACAATGAAAAACAAATTTAAAGCATTTATTAATCAGTAAATGTTAATTTCAATTTATACATTATTAAAATCAAAAGTTGTGTCTGTTAATATTATTTAATGGATCTGAGCTGACATGAACTAACAATGAAAAGTTGTATTTATCTAACATTAACAAAGATAACATAAATACTGTAACAAATGTATTGCTCATTGTTCATGTTAATGCATTAACCAACGTTAACTAATAGGACTTTTTGTAAAGTGTTACCACATTACGGAATCTCAGTGAAGATGTATTTGTACACTGTATGTTGGTTCACATTTATTTCTGTACAGCATGCCATGTATTTTCTCTTCCTGCCATTTCACGCTCTTTACATTCCCAGGACCAGCTGTGAGTAAAACAACTTCCTGTCTTGTGTGCTGAGCAGTTCCTGTCCTCTCTGGCTCCGACATCTCTGTGACCTGCTGTTAACACTCACTCTGTATGATTACAGAAAAACTCCTCACAACCTCAAACACAAA
Organism: Sinocyclocheilus rhinocerous; assembly: GCF_001515625.1. Classification (NCBI taxonomy): domain Eukaryota; kingdom Metazoa; phylum Chordata; class Actinopteri; order Cypriniformes; family Cyprinidae; genus Sinocyclocheilus; species Sinocyclocheilus rhinocerous. The sequence continues at coordinate 986,875 of NW_015640452.1, forward strand.
TGCTGTTCGTTTGTGTTTCAGAAACCTTTGAGAAAGTCAAAACTCTTTAGTGAGCGGCTGCACGGATGAGAGGAGCATTGTGCTTCACTATTCGTTCACTCGCACCTGAGCTATAAAAATATAGACTCCTCTGATATCTTCTCCCTCAAGACTGAAGAGATTCTTGAGGGAATGTAGTTTTGATATCTAACTAAATAGAGAAGCTAGCTATATAGTTTGTGGCCACATCTGCATGACTACATGAAAGTGTAGTGTTTTTCTTTCCTAAGCTTCTGTATTTTCAATCAGTTTTAATTTCAGTCCTCCAATTTCCAGTGACGAACTTTGAACTATTCAATGTTTGGTTTGTTTTTGAAGGAGTGTAATTACCATTTGATGAATTTCATTTCAACAGGATATCATTATGCGTCAAACCCAGTTGCTCTTCATTCACTTCTCCTCTCCAAATATCATCTGCTCATTTGGCAACTGTGATGGCAAATAAAATGGAAAGCATGTGTGGCCCAGAACAAACCTACAGTAAGTGAGACAACGCAGGGGCAAGATATGGACAGGCCTATGTATGTGTGTGTGTGTGTGTGTGTGTGCACTGTGTCGGAGCGTTGCGTGCCAAGTGAACGCTCCATGTTTTGTGGTATGCGGAGTCCTTATGCATTTTTACAGGGCAAGCAGTTTGAAATGGAGGATTTGTGAACTGGCATGCAATGAGAACGGAACGCCTGTATAAAATTACACACATGCTTGTGGCTGTGCCAAGCTCCTCCGCAGCTTTGCCAGGCGCCCTGAAAGAGAGGGGGCACAGAGAGGCTAGTGTATATGTGTGTGTGTGTGTGTGTGTGCAGGTCAGTGAGGACCAAATGTCTTCACATGTACAGTAAAACCTGAAATCACCTACACTGTGTACACTATGAGAAACACACTTTAAAATAAAAATCGTAATGCAGAAAGGTTTCTATTAGAGTTATGTTTAGGATTAGAGGATAGAAAATATCATATATTGTAATGATTACATTGATGATGATTGACCATAAGATTATGTTGTAAGTGTCTTTGAGTTCCATCCAGGATTAAATGGTAGAGTGCTTAGATTGTAATATAATATCTTAATTTTAACTGTTTGTTTATTGAACAGTTATATAGAAGCAATATGACACTTGCATTCATACTGTTTGTCTGAACTGGACAAATGGATCACTTCTGCCCCATCTCCTGCAAACACACACTCGCAGTCTACTAAAAAAAAAAAAGAGTACACATTCATAAAACAAAATGGTGTATATTTTGAACGATGCAAGATCTATGTCATATTCATGACTTAACATTTGATTCTTGTTATCAATTATTGAGAAAGCTGTATTTTCTCTCTGTGCTCTCACTGTGTTTTTTCTTTTCTTTTTGTACTTCTGTAGGTGTTTCATTATATATGGACGTACAGTCAGCTTACACCAATCCACTGTGGTTGCAGCAAACAGCAGAACACGTGACGGGGATCTGGTGAGTGAATACAGTGAAATCCATCATTGTTTTTCCTCTACCATTAAGAAAAACATAAGTACACAGTATGCATGGTAAAAGCATAAGACAGAAAGATCCTCCTTTAAGCTGTCTCTGTATTGTTGGGGTTTCTCCTTGTCATCACCTAAACAGCAGAAGTGCATACTGTATGATTAGTGTGTTGTGCTCACACACAACAATGTAAATGACAGATTCTCAGTGAGAGGGAGGAAGAACGACAGAAAGGCACAGAGAAAGAGAAAACAAGCTAACACTAGTTCTCTGAACTTGAAACCATAACGAAAACAATGGTTAAATGGACATTTGCATTAGCGTACTGAGCTGACTGCTGAGTTTGAGTTGAACTGTAATTTAATCTCACTTTTGTTTTGCCCGTCATGCAAAAAAACTGGCCATCGAGTGACTAACAATCCAGGCGCACGTAAGTAAATGCACTTGGCCGTGGTTCTTGTGTTAACAGTCTCTGAGGGCATGATCACAGCAAAATAAATGCAGGACTGGAGAGAGCTTAGGGATGTGTATGTCTTCTGTCATCATGGAAATACAGCTGCTCATGCTGCTGCTGAGTGCTCATTAATAAAAACTGCCGAAAACCTCAGAAGCATCACCTTCAAAAGCAGCTGGGACAATTGTATAATGTGGAATTGTCTGTTACATTACACTGTATGTGACTCAAACGTATGGTATGCTGGTGCTGTGAAGGCTCTGTTTCCACCAGTGCACAGCAGGGGGCTCAATCACAGCTCCCTCCTGAAACTGCTCATTCAACCATGGACATGTACTCTGCCCTCTGCTGTTGAACTGCTCAATTACACATGCTGTTTATGAAGGCTTTCACTTCAGCCGTATTAATTAATGTCACAATTCAAAGGTTTTGGATAGAGTGCAAAGTGGCAGATTTTACTTATTCCTTAGTTCACGGCATAGGGAATACTGACAGTTTGCAGTTTGTGTTAAAGGGGTAATTCTATGCTGACAAGATGGGCCTTTAATAAAATTGGACTGTCTTTGCAGTAGAAAAGTTACTTATTTAATGATATAGATAGATATACTCATAATGCACTGGGCTTGATCTGACTGTCTGTGGGCGGGATACTAAAAACCTGGAAGTAGGCCTATGATCTGCAGTTTTCACAAAAGTCTGCCAAATAGAGCATTTTGCGTCATCCAGTGGACTTTTACTAAATACAGCTGCTCATGCTGCTGCTGAGTGCTCATTAATAAAAACTGCCGAAAACCTCAGAAGCATCACCTTCAAAAGCAGCTGGGACAATTGTATAATGTGGAATTGTCTGTTACATTACACTGTATGTGACTCAAACGTATGGTATGCTGGTGCTGTGAAGGCTCTGTTTCCACCAGTGCACAGCAGGGGGCTCAATCACAGCTCCCTCCTGAAACTGCTCATTCAACCATGGACATGTACTCTGCCCTCTGCTGTTGAACTGCTCAATTACACATGCTGTTTATGAAGGCTTTCACTTCAGCCGTATTAATTAATGTCACAATTCAAAGGTTTTGGATAGAGTGCAAAGTGGCAGATTTTACTTATTCCTTAGTTCACGGCATAGGGAATACTGACAGTTTGCAGTTTGTGTTAAAGGGGTAATTCTATGCTGACAAGATGGGCCTTTAATAAAATTGGACTGTCTTTGCAGTAGAAAAGTTACTTATTTAATGATATAGATAGATATACTCATAATGCACTGGGCTTGATCTGACTGTCTGTGGGCGGGATACTAAAAACCTGGAAGTAGGCCTATGATCTGCAGTTTTCACAAAAGTCTGCCAAATAGAGCATTTTGCGTCATCCAGTGGACTTTTACTAACACTGAGAAAGTATAAACATTGTTCATCAACATATACTACCGCCATTGTAACAAAACAAAGCTGTTTAAAAATCTACAAACTTATCTTTTAAGGGAGTCATGGACCTGTGATTCATATGTAGAGCATTTGATGAATTGTATGGTTGCACAGGAAACATAATTTCCCATCTTTAACCCTCATAATGCATTCAAAAAATTGTATTTGAATATATCATTGCATGAGATTTATAAGAACATATTATCACCTCATTGGAATGAATGGAATTTAACTTGCATTTAGACCAATTTCAAGCAGCATTGACTGTGAGTCTGTTCTTATGTTTAACTGTAAGCTACACAGTTTTTAGTGGTTAGCCTGTTCATTGCAAGGATTTATATGCTAAATGTTAATATTGTCACATTACTTAATATTTGTCACACCTTCAAATGTTTGAAATGTACATTTCACTCACTTCCTTTGTTATTCGTTATCTGTCCTTTTTTAACATGACAGATAATACATTTTACACATGGGGAAAACTGGTAGCTTGGTCAATAATTTCTGAAGATCCAGATTTTAAAGATATACTTTATGCTACTTTCCACATGCCCATATGAAAACGTACTATTTAACTGTGCATGGTATTTGTTACAATATGGCTGTAAATGCTTTATTAATAATTAATTTTATATGAATTAGTAATTAAATTAGTATGAAAAGTAGCAGCCTAGACATTATTACAACATGCCACAAATCTAATAGAGAAAAATCTATTTCTTATTTCTACTTTGTTTATTATAAATTTATTAGTAGATTAAAAAGCCGTCTAATTTATGTCATAAACCACCCTTCAGTCGTGCTGCAGAAATAGTTGCACGTTTTGGATAAGAACCATATAATAAAAGCTCTAAATGGATAATATGTGTCTGGTTTGGACATGGAATAAATGCATTTATGCTGCCTCTTTGCGGTATTAAACAGTCTGTATTGCACTTTTTCACACTGGAATTACTGGAATTGCCAAACCTTTTAATCAGAAAGGTCCACATGTTTGATATATATATATGCTTTAGATGCAACTTCTGTGCTGCATTTGCAGTGTTAAGACAGCAACTTAAAGTTGCCATTCCTGGCACTACCCAACAAACATACTGAGATAAAGAGAGGCTGCTTTTATTCTATACTGGATTTGTTGGACTAATATGGAAATGAATGACAGGAACAAAATTCAACTCTGCTCTGAATCCACCAGTAAAAGTATACAGTCCTTAATGTAGGTTACGAAAGCAATATATTTTTCCGTTTGGAATATGACTGTAGGTATTTTTCCCCAGCACCAAAAGTCTTGATGATTTATGGTGTGTAACTGAGATGCACTTGGTTAACAGTGTGGCTGTCATTCGGCTGGACACTCGTAAACACAGTATAGGAGCACCGGAGGAATGAATTGAACACAGGCCATGCATTGCTTATCTTCATCATTTGTTCTTGCAACGGCCAGGGATTTTGAAGGGCTCATAAATACACAGTTGCTGGAGAGGTCATGATACAGCTATCCAAATAAGAGTAATGTGCTTGATGACATTACTGCAATGCTTAGTCCATTAATTTATATATGTGTGTGAATGTACAGTCTCTGCCAATTCATGGAGGAAAAGTGTGCCTTTTATCAGCTTCCAGACATGTGTTTTCAATGTACTTGAAAGCAGAGAGTACAAGTGTACTCATGCCAAAAGCTGCCTTTTTATTTGAGCAGCAAGACTCTCTGTAACAAAAGAGCTACTTTTACCTTTGGATCATGTATCCATAGATATGGAAAAGCATTTATTAAACTGATAAACTGATTTGGTTTCTGATCCTGTGAACAGTATTCTTTGAATCATTGTGTTTGGCCCTATGTCATTTTAAAGCAAACTTTGAGTACCTAATGATTTGGAATTCATTATCAGTTACTGCTACACTTTAAGATACACTTGTCATGTTTTTTAGTTCTCAGAAAATGATTATAATTTGTATTTTGCTGTGAAAGATCAATATTCTACAACATTTGCATAAAGGTTTTATAATAACACAAAATAGAACAAAAGCAAAAATGGCACCATTGACTGAATGGCACCTGCTTGACATTTAAGGATCAGTAATGGGAATTGAGATATTCATTTCTCTAATGGGCCAAACTTTCTTCATTCACAGGACATTGTCAGCCTTGCTGAGTTTGGTCCCCTCTGCATGACTCACCGCCTGCCGTGTGCCCGGCCTCGGGAGGACCGTTTCTCGCTGGGCTGGGTTCAATCCCTGCTGGCGTGTTACTGCTCTCACACAGCGCACACACCACCTGACAACCTCGTAAAGCCCCTGCACTCAGGCAAAAGAGGGTTTGGACTGGAGGTTTACAAGTTTGGATGGAATTCTCAAGCATTGCGGGTCACTGTAGCATGAGGGAAGTACTGCTCATACCACCTCAGCTTTAATCAGGTCTAAATGTCACATCAACCACAGATGTGCATTCCAAATGTGAAAATAATGAGGTGGACAGAACAGAAAAACTTTTTTTAACCTCTCTGAGGGAACCTTGGTATGGTTTGCACTTAGACCATGCCGACCTTACATTGCTTGAAATCCTTTAAAATCCTTTACATCTCCTCATAACAGTTTTTTTACAGCACATTCAGAAGGACTGACACTGAGGGGGGAAACTCACAAAAACATGTCCAGATCACATTTTCACCACAAAAGCAAAAGGAAAAAATTATAATAAATTCTAAATGAAGAGTTTTTTTAACTTTTCTAGACATTATATATATATA
>NW_015640452.1:993924-1047066 GCF_001515625.1 Sinocyclocheilus rhinocerous
TTCTCATTACCTTAATGCATCCAGGCGTTGTTTTTTTTATGTGTAATTCCCATTATTCTTTATAATGATTCTAATTAGATTCTCATAACTGTAATACTTATTATAGTATTACATTTTTGGTTTGGTTATATTTTGCTGAATTTTGATTATTACATATTTTATTTGTATGATTAATAAATATAATTATATATAATTAATAATGAGGAATGATTTTTTAAAAATTAAATCAACATGAAATAAGGCACAAGTACAATAAATACTACCACTATTATGAAAATATTGTAACAATGCACAAAAAAAAAATTCAAAGGTTTAATTTCCTTTTTGCAAAAGATATGTTTTTTTTTTCTTTTTGGCATAAAATATGACTTATTGACAGGTTTTGTGAGGTTCACCCACTGTTGATAGAATCATATCGACATTCAACTTATGTAACATCACACCCAGAACAAAAAAAAAGGTGACATATTGAGCTCCTTACAGAGATTTATGAAGCTGGCCAATGAGATAAGACTTAACAAACTCCTAACCGCTGTACGGTAGGATACTCTGGCTGTACAGGAAGTGGTGATTTAGGATGGATCATTTAAACTGAAATACAACTGTGCCTCAAGCAGTCAAAACCAGAGAACATACAGCATGAATCAAACAGAAAGTAATATACCCCAAGCAGTAGAGAAGATGGCAACAGAAGACAGGAAGTTCCCCCTTGGTGACTAGTCCAGTAACTTCCAATAAAAAAGACCAATGTATGGTGCTTCATTCGGTGTCCTCGGGTTACATGTCAGCTCAGCGTGAGAGACATAGTATGTATGACAGGTGATGGGGGAAAGAGCGAAGGAGAAGTAAGGTTGAGGCCTCCACTTTTCGGGGCCCCTCTGTAGATTCTCTTCTTTCATCTGTGCACCTGTTTCTCATTTCCTGGTCAGGCATGTGAGAGTCTGCTGCACAGAGTCGTCCAGCACGGCTGTCAGAATTCGTCAGGAGACGATTCCTTTACCTTCCTCCAAAGGCGTGCCCCATATACTCTTAAAGGTAAAGTATGTAATTTCCACGCTGCTATAACAAAACCAAACAGTACAGCAACAAACAATGTTTTCAAACAAGTTTTCAACACATTCCAGAAACAATCAGTCTTCCATTATTTGGACACACACACACCCCCCATTAGTTGAGTCAATGTTATTTTGGTTGCTCAAACAAACATAGGTAATTATATTCGCTTCTAGTGGTGTTGCTAAAAGGTGAAATGTGTATGAAATGTTTCATTGTTGAAATATTTTATCCTATCCCAGTTCAATGTGCAGCGACAACTACTGCATTTCATGAAGAACTTACTTCTTGACCGTTAATAAAGTACATTCCAGTACTATATGTAGTACAAATACAATCCAGACATATTTGCCATGTTATCATACTGTATATTAGGTAAGTATGCATATTCTGGAATAACACTTTACAATAACATTTTTTTTTTACATTAGTTAATGCATTTATTAATGAACAGCAATGATAGTAATAATAATAATGAAAAATTCAATAATAATAATTAATAATGAACAATTCTTTTAGAGCATTTACCGTTTATATCTTAGTTAATGTTAGTTTCTACATTTTTAAATGTAAAGTTTTAACAGTAACACTTTAGTAAAACTCACAATAGTTAACGTTAACTATGAGTGAGTCATTAATGCATTAATGTCATTTTTATTAATCTTTGATAACTGTTCATTTATAGTTATTATATCTCAGGTCCATTAATAATAAATACATTAATAATACATTAAATTAGTAAAGATTTAAATGAACTTTAGAAATATTTTTCATTGTTAGTGCTTGTTAAGTAATGTTAAATTGAACCTCCCTGTAAACGGTTACCATTTTACCAATTTAAGTTGTATAATTTTACGTAAATCAATGTATTATTAATGAACATGAATTGACAATGAACAAAAGTATATTTATACGGAAACAGTAATTTCTTACCGTTAATTTTTTACTGTTTTACTTAAAAAAAAAATTTTTTTTTGTTCTTGATATCTAATGTTAACAAATTGAACCTTACTGTTAAGTGTTACCAGTATTTGTTCTTAAAAATGTTTCTTTTAAGTTGGAAAAGTGTCCCAACTGAAGCTCATCACATAAACACTCTTATACTCAGTTACTTATTATGTCTCTCCCACACACACACACACACACACACACTCACACACCTCTGCCCTTCGTAACACATGTTAAAGCAATTAATTTTTCAGCCGTCTCCTCACATTTGTCCCCTGTCTCCTCACATTTGCACTGAGGCCTCCGTTTCACCCTCCACCTCTATGCGCTCATTCCCCAACCGGTTGTCCTACACCCCCTCAAACCTCCTCTCCATCCAGGGCTTGACGCGCTACATCATCCACCCCCATCCGCACCTCATTTCCCTCTGCCCATCACACCCGCTCCACATGTCGGGCTTCGATCACTGATCTGCCGCTGTGGGACTGTGATGGGTGTAGAGGCCTGCATCTCTCTCCCTGGTTCCCCAAAGAGACCTCAGCGCTCTTCTGAGCCCAGCTGCTTCCTCTGCCTGCAGAATGATGGGAACGAGCAGGATCAGAGCGCTCAGAGCATCACTCACCGATTTGCTTCGAGCAGCGTTTGTTGAAATGATGCCTCCCGTGGCTATTGCATCATGCAGCCGCTAAATGCTCTGCACACCAGAGAATGTGTACTGGAATCAAGCGAAGTGATAACTATGCTTTGATTGTTGTAAATAAGCCTGTGTTTTAGTCATTTGTCAAATGATTTTGGTCCATTGTGTAATGTGAAATTGTTTCTCTGAGGGCTAGTCATGTAAAGGATAAATGCACTGGGATAGTCTATGTAATTTCCGAGACTATTGTCTTTTGTCCTGGTGCAAATTTGCCCTAACAAATAGAACACAATCAAAATAAAAACATAGACACCTGTCAATTTCCACCACTTTGGTGATCACCCTGTTTTCTGATATTTATTTCACAATTGTTTTCAAAAAGAATTTCCCCCACAGTTATCTGCTACATATCAAAGTTGTTTTCAAATCTACTCCTTATACCTTAACTGTGTAAATTATTATAGAGTGCTGTTGTTACAAGCTACCACATTAGGTTTTACACATTTTAAATAAAAAGAAATTTGGAGAAAGTTGGAGAAATTACTGAACATAGGTAAAGAATTAAAAATAAATAAATAAAATGTGTATACACTGAAAAAAAAAATGGTAACCTGAAAATGGAAACATTTATTCAAGTCAAAAATATTAATGTCGCTGAAACATCCTAAATACATTCATTTATGCAACCAAAACTACTTTATATGGGTTAAATCAGGCAGAAGCTCAGTTTCAGGTTACTACTTTTACAGTGTGTATTTAAGCATTGTCCCGTTTTGTGCCATTTTTTTAAATAAATGAAGAAAATGGGGAAAGTACTATTGCAACTCTCCTCATCTGCTCAAAAAGTTTCAGGTAAGTGTTGCAGATCAAATTAAACAAAAATATCAGCTGTTTTGGATGATACCAGCTCTGTTCATCAGTTTATTTACCATACACTCTAAAAAATGCTGGGTTGTTTCAACCCATATTTGGGTCAAATATGGACAAACCCAACCGTTTGATTAAAAATTTAACCCAACGGTTGGGTTTGTCCATATTTGACCCAAATTTGGGTTGAAACTCAGCATTTGTGTATATTTGTGTTACATTAACCAGATTGTTTTTTTTCTTGTTTTTTTTTGCTGGTGAACAACATGGTTTTTCAGGTTTACCACCAGCAACAGCCAGCACGGAGAATCATGCTTTGAGATTTTTTTCAGCAGAACGGGTTAAAAGACCAGTATTTTTGAGAGTGAGTCTCTTGGTCATTGCTGTCATGTCCCGGCTCTGCTGTCAGAAACCTCCTTGATAAACCACAGCTGCTTCCTCTTAGAGACAATGTGAAGTTTCTCCAGTGTTGTTCTCAGATCACTCTACTCCTCAGTGGACCATTTCATCTAGCTGTCTGAAACTGGGAATGCAGCGAAACTGAAGTCTCATTTTCGATAGTTCAAAAGAGTCCCGGTAAATACACACCAAACAGTGCAGGTGGGTTGCAGTGCTGGTTAAATGCTTTAATTTGGCTCATGTGAGGTCATTGGCTCAGGTCTTTGTTAGGTTGGACCACAGTCAGTGCATGGGTTAATTGCGGTTCACACTCAGCCATAAATGCTGAAACACATTGAACACAAATTCTGTTCCCTCACAGATGAACACACAGCACAGGAGACCAGCTGCAGATAAGCCCTGATGGGGCTGTATTAGAACCACATGCTGATGGAATAAAGGACAGCAAAGGGCTGTGGGAGAGCATGACGACAGACACTAAGTGACATTACTGATGAATGGTGGCAGAAGAATCGCCGCACCCACGGCATGAAACAACAGTAAAACATTTGAAATCACAGTGGGATCTACTATCCTGCAATTTGTAAGACAAAGCAACAGTCATTTTTTAATGTGAAAATTATTTTCGTAATCAGCATTTTTTTTCTAGATTTCTAGTAAAAACATCCTTTACTTAAGGAGCAAATATGTAAAATAAGACTTGTTTTCAATATTTTTTGGATGACTTATTTTTTTATTATTATTTATTTTAGGTTTATTCAAGTGTACCTATGAAAAATCTTATTAATTAATATAGCATTGCTTCTGAGTAAATGTATGTTGTTTTAAGAACATAAATAGAGAAATGGTCATTGTTTGTAAAGTCTCAATAAAACACAAGATAATTTTGAAGATGCAGTGAAAAGTTTTGGTATAATTAAGATTTTTTTTTATTATTATTTATTATTTTTTTTAGGAAGTCTCTTATGCTCTCTAAGGCATCATTTATTTGATCAAAAATCCAGTAAAACAGCAATATTGTAGAATATCATTACAATTTAAAATAACAGTTTTTTTAACTATTTTAATATATTTTAGAATATAATTTATTCTTGTGATAGTCTTCAGTGTCACATATTCATTCAGAAATCATTATTATATCTTCTAACAGTAACAGTTCTTTTAAATTGTAATAATATTTCACAATTTTGCTTTTGAACCAAATTTTGATAAAAATAAATGCAGCCTTGCCTTTCTTTCTTTTTACTGGAAAAAAAAAATAAAAAATTTGTTTATTATAATGATTAAAGCAGTGAACTTACTCAGGAAGGTTCTAATTATATGTAAAGGAGTTTATAAAATACTTGTAGACTATAGTAGAAACGCTCTGCATTGGGTGTGAAACGTTCCTAAAATTCCCATTCAGAGCTTGTCTAGTTAAATCAATGCTGAATTAACTAATTGCCCCCATTATCTCCACAGCCTGAAAGAGAACAGATGCAGAGGTCGAACGAGGCCTGACACATGCTGAGAGTGACAGACAGACTTAACTAATTGGTTTAAACAGACAAGGTGACCATTACACATGCTTGAGTCTGCACGGCCTGATGGGTCCACTTACAGAACCAGGACAGATGTGTTGCGAAGTTCAACATACATGCCCTCTCTTTCTGTCTATAGCACACCCCTTTCTTCTCCCACCATTTCGTGTTAGTGTTTATGACCACACATACTAAAATGCAGGGCCAAGTTCCGCAGGGCAAAGTTGTGTGTTTTATATAGAAAACACTAAAAGTGAAAACAAGCTGAGATCACGAACGAGAGCTTCAGGGAGGAGATGTGGAGGTTGTGCGTGTGAGAGTTCCGGGCTCCTGCGGGAGTCCTGCAGAGATATCTTATAGGCTACCTGCCAATCCTTCGCTGGCTTTTTTACTGATCGTGGTTTCTCCTCCCCAAACCCAAGTTATTTTACTGTTTTCTATTTTATGTTACTTGCTGTTGACCTTTTTTTCTTCCTCCAAGCCAACTTTTATCTGACATTATGGTTTTTTAGAGCATGGTTGTCTGAGTCTTGTTTTGTGAGACAGGTCGTTACGTTTTTAGTTGTTGTTATTTTGGTTTATTGAACAAAAACTGGTCATTTGGCAGTTATGACATAAGGTAGATTTTAGCATTATGTGAGGAGTGCCATCTCACCATTTCAGGTATAGGCGCTACACCTTTGACCAACCAAATCACAGAAGAGTGACTTTATTAGCCATGAAACCATTACAGGATAGTTCATGGTAAACATTGACGTGAAAGAGATTCTAGCTAATATGAATGTACTAGTAGTGTTGTGCCCCCTGCTGGTTAGTCGAGCACATTGCATTGAGCACTTTTGATCCTCTTAGTATTTCTATGATTCAGAGTTACACATGATATGAGTCTGCACTTTGAGTCGTAATCAATGGCTTTTAAGCACAGGGTCTTTTTGATGGACAGTGAAATGTAGAACATGGATGTTAAACCACAGAGGACCTCAGTTATAGAATGTGGAGAATGTTATGCATGTTTACACAGGAGGATGGAGAGAAAGCCTATTCACTCTAAAAAAATGCTGGGTTAAATATAACTCAGCTATTGGGTTGTTTTGACCCAGCGGTTGGGTTGTTTTGAACTGAGGTTTACTTAATTATCTATACTTTTTTCATATACTCACTATATTAATATATGAGCCATAAAAGCCTTATTTACTCAACAAAAACACATATATGCAAACTATATTATATTATATTATATTATATTATGAATAAACGTTCAACAAACAATATAAAGGTGTATGGTTTCATATGTCAGGTCGCTTTTACAAGGTACTCACAGAGTTACATGAAAATGAAAATGAATGAAAACCGTGAGAAATGCTGAATGGATAAACGTTCAACGTAATGCTAGAATGTGAAATATAAAAAATGTGTGTGCAAACAATATGAATTAAGTTTTTTTTTGTTCAAATATTATTGTAACTAAAAACTCAATAGATTTTAAAGGAACCACACCTTCTAAGAAACAAACATATCCTTATTTGTACTTGCGGAAAAAAATCATGTCTCGAACCAGCGCAAATTATTTTTTGTAACGTGAGCTTCAGGATGACATGACGATTACATGGACTGAGAGGTTGTTTATGATTTTCTTTAAGATTTTATTAGAACATACACACTATATCTTGTAGCCTACATCTATAAAGGCAATATGACATACAAATATCAATCTGAAAGCAATTTTATTGGTTTGATTGCTTGATGTAATATTGCCAAAATACCAACACACATGTACACTGTCACACACAAACTTAAATATTTACACAAAAATATAATTAAACTAGATAAAAAAGTTTGTCAAGACAAACTTTAGGTTGCATAATTAGCATTATTAGCAAGTTATTAGCATGTTGTTAACATGCTTCTAGCATGTTGCTAACATGTTTCTAGGATGATTAGCATATAATGTTTCTAGCATAATTAACATGTTAGCATGATAAGCAAGTTACTATCATGTTGCTAGCACGATTAGCAAGTTACTAGTGTGTTGCTAGCATGTTTATAACATGATTGAAAAGTTACTTGTATGTTGCTAGCATGTTTACAGCATGATTAGCATGTTTGCTAGCATGATTATTAAACTATTGACATCCTACTTGATTAGCAAGTTACTATCATGTTAGCATAATTAACAAGTTACTAGTATGTTGCTAGCATGTTGTTAGCATGATTAGCATTTAGTTAGCATGTTTCTAGCATGATTAACATGTTGGTAGCATGATTAACAAGTTACTAGTATGTTGCTAGCATGTTATTTGCATTATTAGCAAGTTACTAGCAAGTTGCTAGCATGTTTCTAGCATGATTAACATGTTGCTAGCATGATTATTAAACTATTTTCACAGTTTCCTGATTATACATGCATCACCAAAGTTACAGATATTTAAATAATAGCGTTAAAGATTTTCAGAAAACATCGCGTTATGTAAATCTGTACAATGAGACTATTTTGACCCTCCGCGCTTCCCGTCTTTCCCACAACAAACTTCAGAGTGATTCTACTGAGAGGTTGAGTCGCGAGCGTATCATAGATATCAAAAGCGGAGCGCCATTCTCCCGTAAGCTACTGAAGGATGTCACGTCTAACTAAAAACGATGTGAAAAGTTTTGTAAATACGCTCTTGGGCGGTTTCAATGTGTAACAAGCTGAATTTCGATTAAAAAAATAAATAAAACATCTCGTGAGTGCTTGTAAGTGTGAGTGAGGGCGTGTGTGAGTCAGTTACTTTCGCTTGTGAAGTCCGTTTAAATAACTGCTGGATGCCAGAGTCACACCGTCTAAAATGGAGTAAATCATGCTGATGGAGGAACAGAGCAGGTGTGTGCTTATTTATGTTATAATGTATTACTATGTAAGTGTTTGCTATCTGTTATTATTTATTCCCTCTCGTCTCGTTACAAACCGGCATGCTATTTTCCCGTCCAGTTGAAGGCAAAAATAATTTTGAAGGATGTTTACCCAGCTCTTTGCATCAGTTGTTCATGCACGTTCAAAAATGAATGTGTTTGTTCCAGCTCTGGAGAAGAGGAGGGCTCTAGAGAGAAAGGTGTGCTTTACAGATGGCAGGGCTATTCCTGCAGGGTGACCCCGGAGAGACTGCTGCTGTCCAGGCCAGTGCTTCATGCTGCACTGGGGACTTTACATGGACTTCTGCTGACAGGTCAGATCTCTTGACAAGTAAATGAAGAGGAAATGACCTCATAACTCAGTCGCTTACAGCTGCAGTCATGAGTTTACAGGCACCTTGCATAATCTGGAAAATCTGGAATTTTATCAAAATAAGAGGGATCATAAAAGTTGCGTAGTGTTTTTATTTAGATTTTGAAATCCATCTTTTCACAGTGAGGACTGCGTCTTCATCGTTTTTAAAAGCTTATAGATTCTGCAAGGTGTGTAATTCCTGCATCATAGGATTAAATTTATCTTTTATTTTTATCATTTAATTTATTCCTTTGAGATACACTTTTTTACACTTTTTTTTCAGTGACAAATCAGTAATATTTTACATTTTCATGGCTGTTTTAGACCCTCTATCGGACTCTTTAAAAGGTTGTTTTTTTCTGCAGGATTTTTTATTTATTCTTTCTTTTTCTTTTTTGTTGTTGTTGAGAATTAGTATCAATCCTACTTCTACCTTATTTCCTCACCAGTTATAGACCAATTTGGAGTAGACGTCACAGTTATGTCACTTGCAGCTGCATTGTGGTGGCAGAAAAACACTGGGAACAAGTGGAGAGAAATGGGTAAAATCCATGGAATAAGAGAAAAAATGTATTGTTGTGCATTTGGATGTCAGAATCTGAATGCAAATAATTTTAATAGAATATTGTTTTCAAAGACTCCATTTGAAGCTAAACGCAGACAATAAAACGACAGACTATAGATGAAAACTCCTACTTTTAAAGTATAAATTTGATTTAAACAGTAGGTCTACATAATATTCACATATGCAGGTCATAGGGGACATATTCTATTAGCCTACAGTTAACAACATGAAAAAGCTATTTAAACCTATAACATTTACCTATTTTATCTCACAATTCTGACTTTTTTTCTCGCAAGTGCAAGTTTATATCTCCTAGTTCGGACTTTATAACTCGATTTAATTGTGAGTTTGTCAAATCTGAGAGGTAAAAACGACAGAAGTGTGGGATATAAACTGTGATTCTGAGCTGAGGGGAAAAAAAAGAGAATGACGAGTTAATTTTTTTTTATCAGAATTGTGAGATATAATCTCAGAATTGTGAGAAAAAAGTCAGAATTTTGAAATATAAACTCAATTAACTTTTTTTTTTTCTTTTATTCCATGGCTTCCATAGACTGCTACTTTAAAACTGTCATTTTCTGCCACCAGATAGACTCCGCCCACAAAAAACGTCACTGTTTGCAAACAGAAATGGTCTATTGCAGTGTTTCAACCGGGGTGCCGCGCAAAAAATTATTTTTTAATATTTTTAAATTGCTAAAATGTTCAAAAAAGCAGCTATTATATAATATCCATTTCTGATGTCGCCAATAATTAGAGATGCACTGAAATTCCGGCTGCCGAAAATTAGTTCACCGCTCAGGTTTCACTTTCACGTGGTGTGACGCTCTGCGTGTTATCCCGCTCTATGCGTGTGTGCTCCGCTCAGTCGCTCACGGCCCATGTGAGTGCTCCACTCATATACCGTTCATGCTCATCGCAAATTTGTTAAAATTTCCAAAGGGTGCCGCGACTAAGGAAAGGTTGGGAAACACTGGTCTAGTGAACACCAAATAGGCATGTACATGTGGACAGTGATTAATATTTTTTGGCAGCCACCTTAAAAAAGTTGCACACAGCCATTTATGTTGCAGGGTTACAAATAATGCTCTTCTAGAAACTTTCATGAGAAAGTTTTCTCATGAAATGATCTCTTGGACATAATTGTCTAATTGTCACATGTCAATACGTTCTTCTCTTAGATGGGCATGTGTATAGTTTTGGCGAGCAGCCGTGGAAACGACTCGAATCTCAGCCTGCTGGCCCTGTTATAGAAAGCGCCCTGAGCGGTCAGCGTGTGATCTCTGTGTCAGCGGGCAGCTATCACTGTTCTGCTGTAACGGAGGATGGCCTCATCCACACGTGGGGGGAAAACTCTCATGGCCAGTGTGGTGTCTCTGGAATGGACCAGGTATCCAGTCCCACTCCCGTAAGTGTGGTGGATGGCGAGACCCATCCTCCGCAACTGGTCCGAGTCCTGAATGTGGCCTGTGGAGCGCAGCACACTCTGGCCCTGTCAAGGAAGCATGAGGTGTGGGCCTGGGGTAGTGGCTACCAGCTGGGTCTAGTCACCAGCGTATTCCCGGTATGGAAACCCCAGAAAGTGGAGCATCTTGTGGGAAGATATGTGGTTCAGATCGCTTGTGGTGGGTTTCACAGCCTGGCTCTGGTTCAGATTCTTTCTCCCCCAGAGGTCAGTCAGCAAGCTCGGGATAGATGTGGGCAGTGTAAGCAGAGCCTTTACACCATGATTGACAAGGATGACCATGTTATTATCTCTGATGAGCATTACTGCCCACTTGGAGTGGAACTGACTGATTCTAAAGAAGGTCGACGGTCAGGACAGAGTTCTCCAGCTCAGACACCGCAAAGCAAAAACTCCTCGCCCCACTTCGAAGTATCCCCGTTGACCTCGAAGAACATCTGCGAAGACCTAGGTTCTTCAGTCGGATCTCAGAAAAATATAACAAGCCAGGAGGCTCAGCCAGACCCTGCTTTAACTGAGACTGGACATCCACGTCTACGACGAACCAAAAGCACTCCCTACCCTGATGAGCAAGCTCTGAAAGACTACCTCAAAAGAATTTCAGACCAGACCTTCGCTGAGCAGGCCGAGGCCGCCTCTTTGGGAGGTTCCCATCCTCCGAGCCGTCAGTCATCACTTACATGTCCTTTCCGGTCAGACCAAAGTGATGAGCTTACACTACGTCCCTCTTCACCAGCACTTAGTAGAACTGATAGTATCACAGCTTCTGGCAGACAGCGCGGTGCGTCAGATAGTATCATAGACCGGAAGCATTCCACTTCTGACGATTCTTCACAGCACTCAAGTGTGGATGGAGGCATTTGCATCAGTGACCTTGTGATTAGCAATGGATGTTTATTTGAGTCCTGTGAGGAAGGAGGAGAGCCCGCTGGAATGGACTTCTGTCCAGCGGATCCTCTTCAAGGCAAGAAGAGCACCAGTCTGACAGACATCATTTTAGAGGACACTGAAGCACATAATCACAGAGGGTCTTTACCTGGCTTCTCTCCAGGTACTGTGAACCTCAAATTTTATATGAAAAATGTTTATAAAATGTTAAATCAGGGGCGATAACATTTAATTTATTATACATAGACTGATCAGGGCTTTTTCTTCTGTAGTTTATATTTTTAGTTGCCCAGACAATATTTTCACTTCAGTTTTTTCAATTTTTTAGTGAAGTATTTATTTTTATTAATTTAATTTATTTTTTACAAAAAATAATATTCGCAACAAGCTGGAAATTATACAGCTATGATTTAATACCCTAAATTCATAAAAAACATTTTGAAAACAATGGCATACCATCTAGAATATTACTAAATAATGGTTGTAGTTTTCAATACATTTTTACAGTACTCTCAGTAATTTTTGGAAAAACCTTATCTATGTTATCCAGCTGAATATCAATATATTGGTGAGACATTTGCAGAATCCGCAAAAACAGTGTAGAAATGCATCGCATGCA
The DNA here is from genome assembly GCF_001515625.1 of Sinocyclocheilus rhinocerous. Classification (NCBI taxonomy): domain Eukaryota; kingdom Metazoa; phylum Chordata; class Actinopteri; order Cypriniformes; family Cyprinidae; genus Sinocyclocheilus; species Sinocyclocheilus rhinocerous. The sequence goes on from NW_015640452.1 coordinate 1,006,130, forward strand.
AAAAAAAAAAAAAAAAAACTTACATTTTCAATAAAAATGAATGTAAATGTTTCAGTAGCAATGCAGCACATTTTTTTCGTCAGCTGGCTTTAGCATCCACATTTTTGAGCCTTGGTAAGAACATAGTAAATCATGACCTGCCAAATACTACTTACTTTATCTTGGTACTTTAACTTGGTGACCCCCTTTCATGCAAAACACTTTCGCTCGCAGAAGAAATTAATCATGGATGACTGCACACAGGGTATTTCTACAATGGCATTGGTTACTGAAAGCTTTTCTTTTGCATGATGTTGCATCCATATTGGTCTTATTGATCTTCATAGATGTCTTGTTGGACAGCAAGACAAGAAGTTACTGAGTGAACGTTTAATTGATAGTTCACCCAAAATTGAAAATTCTGTCAGCATTTACTCATGTCATGTTGTTCAAAACCTGTATGACTTACTTTTTTTTCTGTGGAACACAAAATGTGATATTTTGAGATTTTACAATGAAAGTTAAAGGTCATCAAAACTTCTTTAAAATATCTTTAGGTTTGGAAACGATATGTGAGTGAGTAGATGATTACAGAATTGTCATTTTGGGGTGAACTATCCCTTTAAAAACTATTTCTACAGTTGTAGAAATTTGACTTATTTGGTCATATGCATGAGGAACATTTTTAATATGCTGTTGAATTTCAGTGTCACCTTCTGTTAGTCATCGAACCAACCATTTAAGAACTGTAGTGGGTGCCGTGACTAATACTTCTACCTCAGAATCCAGAAATCTCCTTCCTTCCCTCTACACTGAGGTGTGGAGTTGGGGGAGGGGCCAGGAAGGTCAGCTAGGTCATGGAGACTATTTGCCCAGGTACAACAGAGCCCATAAACACATAAGTGTTTTGTTTATGTTTAACTGTTCATGTCCTTGACCACAGTGCATGACTGGGAAAATATTTTGGTTTTTACCCTTACAGGTTACAGCCTCTCTGCATCAAGAGCTTAAGTAAAAAGGAAGTTGTCAAGATCACTGCTGGAGCAAATCACTCCTTGGCACTGACAGCTCAATGTCAGGTAGGGAGGGACTTCAAAATATTTCTCCAATTGATTATAGGCTGCAACAGTGACTGCAAAATCCTTCAGTAAAGACTTTTAGGCCTGAACTGATTCATAGCAAAACTATACATACAAATATATATAAAAAAAAGACTCAAAGTACAAGACTGTATATCTATGAGGAAATTACTAATTATCCAATAAAGCCTTGCAAATGATGTAACAGCAGCCTGGGTCTCATTTCTTTAATATTAATGTATTATTTTCTTATTAGAAAACTGTGTTACTGCATTTGAATGGGATTGTTTGCTTTATAAAAACTTTAGGTTGGACAATGAAGTTGATTGAACACCTTGTAGCTTATGTTAGGTCTGTTTTCAACGTTTAAACCAGTGTTATTTTAGTTTTATTTATATACTTTTTTATTACAATGTTATTACAAATCTGGATCCCTAAATGGTCTGTTCTCTTCTGTCACCTCTTCCTCATAACAATAAGTGTGTATTTCTTGTCTCTCACAGGTTTATTCCTGGGGAAGTGACAAATTTGGACAGCTGGGTCGTATGAATGCTCCCAGCACAGTTCCTAATCTCACCATGGTATACCTCCTTTAATATTTTTCATGATATGCAATCACCTTTTCTGCAGACCTTCCCTTTTAATGTGCAGTTCCCTGGATAAAAATGAATGTGCTTTTGTGTGACAATAGATCTCTGAGGGTATCCGTGTGTGGGACGTGGCAGCAGGACAAACGCACACTTTGCTGCTGGCTGATGGAGACTGTTATCAGCCCATACTGTACTACAGCGGAGAGCGGGTGCTGGAGAACACTGACATTGCTCATCCCCTCTCCGGGACCTACACCCAGATGCCCACCCATCTGCCCTTCTGCATGAATGTTCGTACAGACCGTTATGAAAGTTTATTCTGTTGATACAGTTATTTTTTACTGCGTGTAGGCTGTGTTGTAAAATAACATCCACATTTATTAATTTTACACAATAAACTCATAAATTAGCTGATGCCATCCTACTTCACTGAAGATTGTTGTACACAGAGTACATCATTACAATACATACCACAAAATTAGTAGCAAAGAAAAAGGGGGAAAAAAATATTCAAAATAATAACAAAATATGATCAAATAAAATAGACATTCCAAAAGATATCTAAAAAATAAACTGCAAGATTTATTATATAACTAACTATTATATAACTTTTAGATTTATTTTTGTTAATAAATCTGAAAGAAAATATAAATATTAGATGGAAACCTTAAACTAAACGAAAATTAGAAATGTTGTCAACTGAAATATGTTGAAGTACTAAAAATTACTAAATGAAATAAAAATAATGCTTAAACTGAAATAAAAACTAAATCAAAGTATTATAAAGAGTTATAAAAGTTTATAGATATTTTTTTAAAACGAAATATAAAAATTACAAAAGAATAAAATTACTGCAAATTAAGGTAAAATTAAAATGAAAACTTAAAATATAAAAAATTAATTCAAAATATTAACTTGGTATATAAATAATAAGTTGCTTATTAATAATTTTGCCAGCAAGTATCAGTGATTGGTTGATATACATAATGTAAGGTAATGGCATTCATTTTAATGTTTGTGATTTACTGTTTTATGTAAAGCAGCAATTTACTATAAATTGGCTGTGTCCTTTGTTTAGATTGGCTATGTGAGCAAAGTTAAATCAAAGTATTATAAAGAGTTATAAAAGTTTATAGATATTTTTTAAAAACTAAATATAATAAAAATTACAAAATAATAAAATTACTGCAAATTAAGGTAAAATTAAAATGAAAACTTAAAATATAAAAAATTAATTCAAAATATTAACTTGGTATATAAATAATAAGTTGCTTATTAATAATTTTGCCAGCAAGTATCAGTGATTGGTTGATATACATAATGTAAGGTAATGGCATTCATTTTAATGTTTGTGATTTACTGTTTTATGTAAAGCAGCAATTTACTATAAATTGGCTGTGTCCTTTGTTTAGATTGGCTATGTGAGCAAAGTGTTTGGGGGAGGACTGAATTGTTTGGCCTTGGCTGATCAGAACGCAATGGGTTTCATAGCTACAATCCATGAACTCGCTTCGGCAGAGAGGAAATTCTACTGCACCCTCAGTAAGGTGAAGAGCGAAATCCTGAGCCCCCTGCTAGCCCGTGGTATGTAACAGATTGATTTACTCATTGCACATTTTGGATTGTTTGGATAATGGATTGTTATTGGGTTTTATAATTTGATATGGATTGTATCTGCTCTGCCATAATGTAGCGAGTTTGGCCTTGTCTCTGGGTCAGTCCTCAATGTTGCTGTTTCAAGGGATGGCCGGTAGTTTCAGCAAGCTTTGCCATCTGACAGGACAGCACTCAGTATCCCTCACCAACTTCCTGCAGCGAGGAAAAGTGATCAAAACACTGGTCTTGATCAAGAACACAGACCTTTTCATGGACACATATAAAGAGTAAGTACTATTCAAACTATCACCTTTTATATTTTACAATCTCTATGATAACACCAGTGATGATGTTTTTCCTCAGGTACTGCGATCCAGTAGGAAACTTTCTTGTTATGGGAGGATTCCAGTCATTGCTGAAGCCCTCACAGTGCGTTGTCATAATCATTCATGTATTATCTATGGGCATCATTATAATATATGCAAATAATATATTTGGTCATGCATGATTTGTTTCTTCAGAGAATGCTTTGGGAAGAAACTGGAGTTGATACAGACTCTGCTAGAGCCCAAGGAGAAGAACACATCACCCTATGATCTGTTAGTCAACTTGTTTTATATGCCTTTGCAGCACCTGCATGGGTATAACAGATTACTTCTGAAACTAGCCCACTGCTTTGAAGTGGTAAGAAAATGATGTGATTCTCATTGTGCTCTTTAAAGGAATTAAAGTGGCTTAAAAATACATAACATAATCTTTTATTGTTTAGAACACTGAGGAATATGAATGGCTTCAGAATGGCTGCTCCAAATATGAAGATTTAGCTCGTCTTGTCAGCAAGCAGAGAAGAGATGCTGAGGCCACTTTCAGTTTCTGGAGGAACTTCAAAGGAAAGAATTCGGTATGGTGCAGAATGTGAACTTTTGTTGCAGTCACTTAATTTTAAGGCAGATAGTTGCAGTCCTGGCTTCTGATGATAGTACCTTCCTGACAGATCACTGTACAGCTCCCATAGCCATTGTTTTTGTTGTATAGCAGCATTCTTATATATTAAGGACTATGTGCATTATTCAGAAGTTTTGGGTTGGTAATTTTTTTTTTTATTGTTTGAATGTAGTTTAAAACTTGTTCCTGTATTTGCAAAGCTGTATTTTCAGCAGCCATTACTCCAGTCTTGAGTGTCACATGATCATTTGTTGCTCAAGAAACAGTAAAAGAATTCATTTGTGAATGAAATTGAGCAAACACACAAAGCATATTAAGTTTTGACAGCTGATGCTTCAAACATTCACATAAATATAACACAGTTTAAATATGAGAAATGAGAAATATAGCAAGTGTGAAAATACCCTCATGAGTGAGTGAGTGTGAAGAGTACTTGCATTGTACATTTGAGCGGTAACAATCTACTAATATCCAAACAAGAAGCAAATGAGATTAACTTTTAATTTGTACCACATATGTTGTCTTTACTAAGCAACAGTTTCTGGGTCAATCTGAGAATTGTTTTAATAAACAAATAATAATAAGAAATGTTGGCCTGCTGTAGTGGTTGACGCATAATGCTAAATAATTTGCCACCGTGAAAATGTACCAGGGTTTGGCTGGTGTTAATTTCCCACCCTGGCAGCAGCACTTGCGACTGTACAGTATATTACTTCCACTGTATAATGTGGTTAAGTTGACCTAGTTACTATTTCCTGTAATGAAGTTGAATTGCTCAGCATGCTGCAAGACTAAACAGTGTCAGATATGACCACAGAAGTTTCAGATACATTTCTGTTTAGTTGATGTGGAAACCTGTGTGTGGCCGAACAGATGCATGTGTACATGTGATGTGTCTGCATGTGTACATGTGATGTGTCTGCATGTGTGGAGTTCTCTTTACGTGATCTTCTCTTTCTCAGGAATCCCTGCGTAAGCCATCTCGTCGTCTGGTTTGTGAGAGCAGTAATAAAGCTCTGGCCTTACAGAACGCTGGAAGATTCTCTGCCAGCTGGTTCATCCTCTTCAGTGATGTGCTGGTTCATGCACAGGTTAATTCATTTTAACACAAAATTTTACCACCCTGTTATTTTCATTACACTCATTTTTTTTCTTCATTTTTTTCATGTTCTTTTTTTTATTGTCTTCATTCATTCAGGGCACTATTCCATCAAAGAAACTTGTGAGTATTGTGTGTTTCAGTTCCTGCCTTCACAGAATCAGTGTGTAATTTAAGACTTGAGACATTGAAAAAGCCTAAAAACAAAAAGCCTATATGAGGCCTGAAATATCCACGTGGAAGTTGTTGTCTGATGGAAGTTTCCCAAGCTAAGGCCTTTTTGTTTCTCCCTTCTGAATCATCAGCTGGCTTCTTTTGCAGTTTTTTTTTGGCTTCTAACTGAAGTTCATTATTCTGCTGAGGAAAGATGCATGTAGAGTCATGCTATGTTGTAATCCGGTTTATGGAAAGAGTGGGCAACAAAGATGGTAGTGTGAATGAAAACCTTGCTTTAATGTGGAATCTTTATGTACTAAATATTTTGTGCCCAACCTTAAACTTGTTTAAAACCGATTAGCGTGTAGAAGACATGGCCTGGCAGATAGTGTGCCAACATGAGTTCAAGTCTAGCTTGTCATTTGCAGCACATTCTCCCTGTCATTATTAGCCAGCATTGTTATTGTACATTTAATTGAAATAAAGCTTATATAAAATACAAATGTTAGATGAAAAAAAATTTTTAATGTTGCTTTGGCAGATAACTGAAATAATACAATAAAACAAATATATAATATATTTATAAAATATTTACCAAAACTAATATAAAAATAAAGCTATATAGAAATATAAAAAAAAAAAAAATGACAAAAGTACATAAAATTATTAAAAGTTAAAATGAAAAATGAAAACATAAAGATAAAAGCTAGTTCAAAATGTTAATAAAAACTATAATGGTACATTTACTAATAATACTAGTACTACATCTGTAAAATGTCAGAAAACCAGAAATGGAATCAAAATAGTTAGGGCAACATTGAGACATCATTTTGATCCTGGTTTTAAACAATTGGCTTTTAATTTTTAACACTGAAGCTCCATTTAAATTTTTACAATTATATCATTTATTGTTTTCAGGTGTGTGAGTGTGTGGTCCAGGTATACCAAATGTCTCCACAGTAGAACCTGCAGTTTTTTATGTTGTGGTTACAAAATGAGAAAATAGTTGCTAAAATCATACTAAATAATGTTTTGTTTTTGAGAAAATGTAAAAGTGCACGTTTTCTGTAAGTGTTAGGTTTAGGGGTAGGGTTAGTGGATAGAAAATATAGCATTTGTACCATGTAAAAATCATTATGTCTATGGAGAGTCGTCATAAAACACAAAAACCCAATGTGTGTGTGTGTGTTTGTCTGTCAGGTATGCTGGCATATTGCCTCATATTGCTTTGTGGTTTTTGAAACTTGAACTGTGTATGCTCTGCTGTTTTCTCTGCATGCTTGGTTGGTCTGTGTTTCTTCTTGGTCTATTTTGCCAGAGGTTTGAAAATGACAATAACATTTAAAAGTTTCAGTTCCTCCCTTGTCTGCACAAGCTTTTACTGGGCACACACCTCAGAGGGGCACTACTTCAACTACATACAATCATATCATGTCATAGCACATCATATACCATATCATATTGTTTCATTGCATACTTTTTATTTCCATAAAATAAAATGGATCTTTCTAACTGTTGATTTATGCCTCAGTTGTAGTAATATGTTTGGGTGTTGGGTGTGGATTCCCTTGTTCAAGAGATCATATCATATTTCTTATGTAGGCACATGGGTGTGTGTTTGTGTGAATGGGTGGGTGAAGCTCCTTGAGGAACTGACAGTGTTTAATATGGCTAATGTGTTTTTTGTCTTTCAGGCAAACCTGTTTTATTCATAAATTAGATGTATTTGCTGTTTAAATGTTCTTTTCATGAATCTGCAGCAGCAGAGCAAAGGCTTTAGTTTTATTCCCTTCTTAATGTACTGCAGATGAGGGAGTGGTTTGCTTATATGTAACTGATTAAATTCTCTCTGTTTCTACAGTTCTCATCTCATTACGTCTATCCACTTGCTACACTGTGGGTGGAGCCCATCTCAGATGAAAGTGTGGGCCAGTAAGTAAACTCAAAAAGTAAAGATCTCAACATCTTTTATCTTTCATTCAAACAGTTTTCTGCTATTTTAGTAGAGTTTAGTTTAGCACATGACATTTCATTAATTGTTAGATGGTCTGGAATGGTCTTGTACTTGCTGTATGGAAGTTTTAAGGACACTGTTGTGCCTATACGAAAAAAAAAAATCAATCCCCATAAACCTGGGCTGGGCAACTTCGGTCCCGGAGGGCTACAGTCCTGCAGAGTTTAGCTCCAACCCTATCTAAACACACCTGCCTGTAGCCTCCTAGTGATCTTGAAGACATTGATTAGTTTGTTCAGGTGTGTTTGATTAGGGTTCGAGCTAAACTCTGCAGGACAGTGGCCCTCCAGGACGAAAGTTGCAACAAATTACATTTCTGCCCCAGTTTAATCTATGACTGTCATTACTAGACATGGGCTTAAACTGACCACACCTGAAGATAGCTTTGTTGTTCTGGCAACGTCCCCTTTGGAAAAGGTAATGCACTGATGCAGTCAGAGTTTGATTGAGAAGTTTATTTGCTTGGCATTAATTCTGCCGCCCACTGGCTTTCTGGTAGGGGAAGTGGCTGAGAGCCATTAACCAGGCCATTGAGGACGTGCTTGCTGTAGGCCTGAACGGGAGGACACGTGTGTCTAGAAGCAGCCAGAAAGGTGAACCTCCTGCGTCACGTACTTCCACTTACACTTTCAGCAAAGAGGGCCGACTCAAAGATGCCACGTACGAGGGCCGCTGGCTGCCAGGCAAACTTCACGGCAAGTGAGTACATGCCCATAATGACTGTTTGTTTTCACACTATACAATACAAATATTTCTCTCAATCACTTAAGCATGGCTGTCATGTCTTTATGTTTTTTGAGGAAACACCAGTGGTAGTACTGCCTAACATGCCAAAATCGTTTTTTCTTTGAATCTTTGAATCCACTGTGGTGCATGTTGAATTAACTGTGGTTCACGTGTACCTGTACCTTCTGTTGTCCTTTCTTTAAACAGAGGGACCCTGAAGTGGCCAGATGGGACAGTTTACTGTGGCACATTCAAGAACGGGTTGGAGGATGGGTCAGTATGCACAGTTTAAGATGAACATACCTGTGCTTGCAGATTCTTTGTTATATACACTACCATTTTTGTTTTTGTTTTTAGCAAGAATGAATTAAATTGTGACAGATAAAGGCATTTATAATGTTTATAAAGATTTCTGTCTTGAATAAATACTGTTCTTTTGATCTTTCTCTTCATTGAAGTATTAAGTAAAAAAAAAAAAAAAATTGTAGTTTTCACAAAAATATTAAGTTTCACAAAAATTAACTGTTTTCAACATTGGTAATAATAAAAAATGTCTCTGAGCACCAAATCAACACATTAGATGATCAGGTCAGGTGACACTGAAGACTGGAGTAATGAGAGCTGGAAATTTAGCCTTGACATCACAGGAATAAATTACTTTTTAACAATTCTAGTAATAGAAAACAGTTTTTTAAAATTGTAATAATATTTCACGAAATGACTGTGTTCTCACTGTATTTTGTTAAAATAAATGCAGCCTTGATGAACATAAGATACTTTTTTCAAAAACATTACAAATCTTACCAACCCCAAATGTACTATGTATGTTTTTATACTCACCATTTCTCTTCTCATTTAGATTTGGAGATTTTATGATGCCCAACACGACCTTCAACAAGTTTGAGCGTTACCAAGGTCACTGGAAGGAGGGGAAAATTCATGGCTTTGGCACATTTTGGTAATAGTTATGTAAATGTGTGTATTAAAAAGCTCTTTGAAACATTATCAGTTAATGGGGGACCCTGAACATCTTAAATTGGTAGAATTGCCATCTAGTACCTTACCCATGGTCTGACTGTTGTGTTTTTGCAGGTATGCTTCACTGGAGTAATGACAGCTGGAAATTTAGCCTTGACATCACAGGAATAAATTACTTTTTAACAATTCTAGTAATAGAAAACAGTTTTTTTTAAATTGTAATAATATTTCACAAAATGACTGTGTTCTCACTGTATTTTGTTAAAATAAATGCAGCCTTGATGAACATAAGATACTTTTTTCAAAAACATTACAAATCTTACCAACCCCAAATGTACTATGTATGTTTTTATACTCACCATTTCTCTTCTCATTTAGATTTGGAGATTTTATGATGCCCAACACGACCTTCAACAAGTTTGAGCGTTACCAAGGTCACTGGAAGGAGGGGAAAATTCATGGCTTTGGCACATTTTGGTAATAGTTATGTAAATGTGTGTATTAAAAAGCTCTTTGAAACATTATCAGTTAATGGGGGACCCTGAACATCTTAAATTGGTAGAATTGCCATCTAGTACCTTACCCATGGTCTGACTGTTGTGTTTTTGCAGGTATGCTTCAGGTGAGGTATACGAGGGCTCATTCAGGGACAGCATGCGTCATGGTCACGGCATGTTACGGAGTGGAAAGTTGGCCTCTCCTTCCTCCAGTAGTGTGTTTGTGGGCAAGTGGGTTCAAGGGAAGAGAACAGGCTATGGGGTGTGCGATGACTTCAGCAGGTATGTACATTGTAGTTACCAAATTTGAGATTTTAAACATCCTCCTGCATAAGCAACTCATTCATTTCTTTTCATATCTCCCAGAGGAGAGAAATACATGGGAATGTGGCTTGATGATCAGCGTCATGGAGACGGAGTCGTTATCACTCAGTTTGGATTGTATTATGAAGGAAACTTCTGTAATAACAAGATGATGGTCAGTTGAGATGTTATTATATGCCTGCATTGAAGTGCCTGTAATTTGCTTATATTAAATATACACTTCTTTCGCTGGTTGGGCACTAGTAGAGACTGTATGTACTATTATTTGAGCAACTTACGATGACTTTTGTCTGATATAGGGCAATGGGTCTCTTCTCTGTGATGATGACACTGTCTTTGAGGGCGAGTTTTCAGAAGACTGGACTCTGTGTGGAAAGGTGTCTTTGAAATAATGTGACCGTTTCCAGCAACAGTAAATTTGTAGAAACCATATTTGTGATTTGTGCATCTTAATGCTTCTGTATATTTGAATCTCCTGTGGTTTTATGGATGTGAAGGGCGTTCTGTTCATGCCTAATGGTGACTCTTTGGATGGGGTCTTTGACGGTCACTGGGGAGCTGGTCTGAGAGTGGCTGGAACATTTACAAAACCCTTTGAAGCTTTGAGGAGAGAAAGAAAGATTCCGTAAGTGTGTCATGAACAATGCTTTCTTTGGCCTACTGTATATTTATATGCGTCATGCATATACTTTGCGGGAAGTCGTGGCCTAATGGTTAGAGAGTCGGACTCGTAACCCAAAGGTTGCGGGGTCGAGTCTCGTACCGGCAGGGGGTGTAGGGGGGATGGTAACTTTTGTGGTGACTGGAAATTGAAAGTTATATTAAAAGAACAGCAGACTTTTTTTTACCTTTGTTGCCTTAATGACCTTAATTGTTGCACCCTGAGTGCAGTGTCTAAACCAGCAAACTATGTTCTACGTTTTAGATGGTTATCAGTCTTATATGTTCAAAGCTTATGATATGAATCGTTGCCAAATAATAAAAAATAAATAAACCCAAAGATTGCGGGTTCGAGTCTTGTACTGGCAGGGATTGTGGGTGGGGGGAGTGAATGTACAGCGCTCTCTCCCACCTTCAATACCACGACTGAGGTGCCCTTGAGCAAGGCACCGAACCCCCAACTGCTCCCCGGGCGCCGCAGCATAAATGGCTGCCCACTGCTCCGGGTGTGTGTTCACAGTGTGTGTGTGTTCACTGCTGTGTGTGTACACTTAGGATGGGATAAATGCAGAGCACTAATTCCTAGTATGGGTCACCATACTTGGCCACATGTCACGTCACTTTATAAGTATTTTTTAATCTGTGTTTGTATGTGTGTGTAGCGTGGCTGGTCAACACGCAGTGCCTGCAGAAGAAAAGTGGAAGGCAGTGTTTGATGAGTGCTGGAGCCGATTAGGCTGTGAAACTCCTGGTGAAGGAGTGTATGAGAAATCCTGGGAGAGCATCGCCATCGCCCTCACTGCCAGACGCAGACAACAGAGAGATCGGTATGTACACACACACACACACACACACACAAGAATGAACAAGTAAAGGTGTGATCACACTAGGCTTGTAACATACAAAATGCTTTATACTCTGCAACATATAGTTAAAGGGTTTAATGAGTTCTTGAAAAAAAAAAAATGAAATAAATACTAATTCAATAGTTTACCAAACTCGAACTTTGGTACACAAAAGACAAAACTTCTTTGTTTATATGCACATGAATGTAAGTGAACAGAGTGTGAAGAAATCATCAGTGACGTATGTTTGTCTATAGTCCAGATGAGCTGAGCCGATCTCAGACTAAGATGCTGGAGAGTCTTGAGGTGATTCCTCAACATGTGGGCCCTGTTACTGCAGACTCCTACAACAACATCCGTCGGTATCTCATGAAGGTGAGACTTCCAAAGGCTTATTAACACCAAGTCTGCACAGCTGTACAGATGCCTCAAAAAGCTTTTGGACACTTTTGGACACTTGGGTCACAATAAAGAATGTCATTGAATTAGATCAAATAAAAAATCAAACCATGTGGCATCTGCAAACACATGATGCTATAGTTTTTCAGAACTAATCTACTTTTCTGAGCCATTTTTGCAATTACTTTGAACAAACTGTTGTCAAGGTGATTTTTAGTAAAGATAACTGACTTCATATATATAAATTACAGGTGTCTTAGCACAGTAACCACAGGTGGACATGATCCACTAACATGTGACAACCATAAAGTGTCTCTTTAAAATAGTTTTCGTCTTGATTTTGATGTTGTAAAATGTGTACTATTTTTCTTTAAAATAAATGCTATCGGGTTTAATAATTTCTTACATAGTGTAATTATAGTACTGTTTGTGGTCGGTACGATTTTTTAATGTCTTTTTATGAAAGAAGCCTCTAATGCTCATCAAATAAAAACCGTAATACTGTGATATTTTGCAAGTTAAAGTAATTCTTAATTATTATTAAATTTTTAAATGTAATTTATTCCTATAATGGGAACGCTGTATTTTCAGCAGCCATTACTCCAGTCTTCAGTGCCACATGATCTTTCAGAAATCATTCTAATATGCTGATTTGCTGCTCAAGAAGCATCTCCTATTATTATCAATGTTGAAACCGTTGTGCTGCTTAATATTTTTGTGGAAACTGCAATATGTTTTTTTTTTCTTCAGGAAAGTTTGATGAATAGAAAGTTAGAAATAATTTTTTAAATAATATATTTGAAATCTTTTGTAACATTATAAATGTCTTTATTGTCACTTTTGATCAATTAATGCATCCTTGCTGAATAAAAATATAAATTTCTAAACAAAACAAAAAAACCTGACACCCAAAGCTTTTGAATAGTAGTGTAGATTCATACTTTTTTAAATGTATTGCTACTTTTTTTGGGGGGCGGGGGTGTAATGACTCTCTTTAGGCTTGTGATACCCCGCTTTACCCACTGGGCTGGCTGCTGGAGACCCTTGTGACTGTGTACAGGATGACCTATGTTGGTGTGGGCTCCAATAGACGCCTCCTACAGCAGGCAGTGGAGGAGATCCAGTCATACCTAACACGCATATTTCAAATAGTCAGGTAACACATTCCGGCTTTTCTGTGATTGCTTCAGTATGAGTTACAGGAAACCCTAGTGCTTTAAAAGCCAGCAGAGCATTTTGCAAAGCTCATAGAAAGCATTTTACTCATTGTGAAGGTTCTGTTTTTCTTATAGCTTTACTACTTTATTACTTAATGAACTCGGTTAAATGTAATAATGAGGCATACTGTTCATTTCATTACAGTCTCAGAGACCACTGGATATTACTTGATTTTCCTTTTAAGGCCGTTGTTTTTCAAATATTTGTGTTACAAATATTTGCCGCAGGTTTCTGTTTCCTGGTCTCCCTGAGGATGGAGGTTTTATTCTGGATTCCTCCAGTTCCTCAGATGAGGGCACAGACTCTCTTAACAGCAGTACACACTCAGAAACTCCACAGCAGGGGTAAGACAGCGTCACTATGACTGAACTACTGTTTTGTTATTTCTGATTTTTGCACTTTTAAGTTGCATTATAATAAGTTGCATTTACTTATATTGATCTATCTACCTATCATCTATTTGTATGTGTATAGACCAGTGGCGGGCCGTGCATTTTACACCTAGGCCTTCAGTGGCATCCTACATTAATTAATCCATCTCTTCATACCATCATAATGATGCCACGGCTATAGAAACCATAAATATTACACAGTAATGCAGTATAACAGGGCACTAGAATAGACTATTGGAAATAATTTAATACACATTCATGAAAAAATATATTAAAACTAAATCAGTGATTCTGATAGTGTTTAGGCCAGCAGAGAAGGCTTTGCTGGCCCTGACGGCCCACCACTGGTATAGACCGATCTAACAGAAAATAGTAAAAACAGCAATATTGTTAAATATTACTAGAGTTTAAAATAAGTAGTTTTCTATTTTAATATATTTTATAATGTAATTTATTTTCAGCATCATTACTCCAGTCTTCAGTGTCACATGATCCTTCAGAAATCATTCTAATATGCTGATTTGCTCCTCAAGAAACATCAATATTGAAACCGTTTTGCTGCTTAATATTTTTGTGGAAACCGTGATACATTTTTTTCTGGATTTCTTGATGGATAGAAAGTTCAAAAGAACAGCATTTATTTGAAATAGAAATGTTTAGTAACATTGTGCATGCCTTTACTGTGACTTTTGATCATTTTAATGGATCCTTGCAGAATAAAAGTATTACATTTGTTCTTACCACAGAAAATAAATAGATGTATACAAATAGATATAGTTACTTTCTGAAAGTATAACAGTCTTGTGTTGTGTGTGCTGCAGTTGGATAGTGAGCAGTTCAAGTCTTCTCCTGCCGGTGTTGCTGCCGAGGCTTTACCCTCCTCTCTTCACCCTCTACACACTAGAGAAAGAGAGAGAGGAGGAGGTATACTGGAACTGTGTGTTAAGACTCAACAAACAGCCTGATCTTGCTCTTCTAGCCTTCCTTGCAGTACAAGAGTAAGTGACAAAAGTAACAGTACCATATGAAATATTATTCTATAACAGTGTTTATGATACAATTATACTGACCCTTAAAAGTATTTGGGCACTTAAGTCATTGTATTGAATTCAAAATATCAAACCAACTGGCATTTATCTTAAACATATAGCACAAACACACTTTTCAAATGGAACATATCATGAAAATATCGTGAGAAGAAGTTTGGTTGATAAACAATGGATATATTATTTAAAATGAAGACAAATTATATCTGGACACCAGAATATCATGTCCTTGGTAAGGCATTGCAAAAATGCATTAGTAGTAGTCAATTCACTTTCACTATTCACAGTAGTCAGTCAACACAAGACTGTATTTATAATGCAGTGTTTTTATATGGGGATTTAAATGAGTGAATAATGCATTATAACAATTAAAAAGTGTGGTTATAAGGTATTATAAAATGGACGGTGGCTTTTACAGTTTTGAGTTTAATGTCTTTTTGTTTTCCAGAAAGTTCTGGCCAGTTTCTCTTTCTGTACTGGGAGAGAAAAAGCAGGTAAAGCTTTCTGTCTTTCCTAAGAAACTAATCAGTAATGACACTGCTGGTAAAATATATAACTTTATTGGTTCAATTGAATTTAATGGACAGGTCTTGCCTAGTACTAAAGATGCCTGCTTTGCCACTGCTGTTGAAACCCTGCAACAGATCAGGTAAAGACAGTCTTGTGTGAAACAAAGGCAGAAAACAACAACAGGAACATTTTAGTAGCAATCTCCTTTTTTATTTTTCTCTTTGCTTCTACAGCACAGCATTCACTCCCTCAGACAAGTTGCAAGTGATACAGCTGACCTTTGAGGAGGTCACTCAGGATGTGCAGGCTCTGCTTGGGAAAGAGTTTCTGTGGTGCATGGATGACCTCTTTCCAATCTTCCTCTATGTGGTGCTCCGCGCACGGTACTTTTATAAACCTTTCACTGCATATAGACCTCATTGCAATGAAGTTATCAGCTGAAACATAAATGTATGTGCAGTTTGTCTGCCCATGTAAAGAACCTGTCGCTTGTGAATGTGTAGGATCAGAAACCTGGGCTCTGAAGTGAGTCTGATAGAGGATCTTACAGACGGAAGTCTACAACTGGGACAGCTTGGATTCATGTTGACAACTCTCAAAGTGAGAATGACTTTTTTTTCACACAACTTCAGGGACAAGTAACATTACTACTTTTAAAATCATAAAGTTATGACATTAGAATATCAATTTTACCTTGTTCATTTAAAATTCTTGACAAATTCTGAGTTTGATCACTTGATGTAAATTTAAAAACTTGAAACTGAATAAATAATGTATGACATGACCCCTTTTAATATTGAGGGCTGGTTTTACGAACCAAAAGTTTTATTTGTAAAGCTAAAACCTTTAAGGATTTGAATGAATTTTAAGGATAATCTCATCACACTAGTCCCCTTTCATTCTCTTCCATGTTTTACTTTAATCTCTTTCTCTGCCCTTAGGCCTGCTACAACCAGATTCAGCTTGAGAAGACGACATAGGAGGGGTTGGTTTGCGAGCGGTGCAGCCACAGCTTTGCCAACTTGTGCACAGTCTTACGGAGCAGGTGCCATTTAAAGAGACACGGATTACAGGTCAAGTCAAGATGTGCTCATTTATTTCAGGTCTCAAAAATAAGCTCACTTTCCACTCATCTCTCTTAAGCACTGTTCTACAGAGATTACTTCAATTGTTATAACTATTGAGACTCTCACATTGACCATCTGGCTGCCAGTTCAGTTACCTCTTGGAGAAACATGTACATTTCAACACCCATATTACCTGGACAGAAAAGAGACGTTTTCTGTTTTATATAAGATCGCAGAATAAGCACTCAACAGGTGTCACAAGTTTATTACATGCAGTTTCAGTAATAACCGACACTCATATTGCTATATATTATATTCTGTATCAATCTGCCTCTGACTTATATACTGATACTCAAACTAATGATGATACTCTGATTTTAATATAATCAGATGAAACTATGTAATTGTATCAGAGCAGTGCTTATATGACACAAAAAAACAATAAGGGTTTTTGAATGAATTGTCTCAGATTGACAGTAACTTGAACAAATACATTTACTCTATATAGAACTAATAAACTAAAACCACACTTATTTATATAAGCAACAGCGATAAACAGAAGTATTTAAAATATTTTGCTATAGAACCCCTATACATACATAAATTACTGCTGAAACATTTGAGGTCAGTAAGATTTATTTTTAATGTTTTTGAAAGAAGTCTCTTGTGCGTACCAAGGCAGCATGTGTTTGATCAAAATACAGTAAAAAAAAAAAAAACAGTAATATTAATTACATTTAATATTATTTCAGTTTAAAATAACAATTTTCTGTTATGTAATTTATTTCTGTTATGCAAAGCTGAATTTTCAGTTTGGGGGGGGGGTTGGGGGGGCTAGTTCTTCCTGCAGATGAAAAAAACAGCTTTTTAAAGTTTAATTCATTAAAAAAGGTGATCTTTCAAGGATTATTGGGGGTTTGGGGGGGGCTCATGTTCATAGTCTTCCTCTCTTCCTCTTTTAATAATGAAATTAAAAAATTATAAATCATTATTCAGCAAAAAAGAATGGAATAAATAAAAGCACAAGTTGTTGGAAAGTATGTATAAGGTGTCAATTATAAGTAAGTATTGTGTTAAAGCTTATAATAGCACCAATTGAATCAACACAAACAACATTTCTGAGGAAAAATATGAACTATAAGTAAACTTACACTTATTCTAAGTTAGATCCACTATTGTATGCTGTTGACATATGGCAACATATCATAAAGTACCTTAAAATAATATTTTTTTCAAAAACATTTTTTACAGCACTTCAAGTTAAGCCATTCTTAGAAAAGAAAAAGAGTCAAATATTTTTTTCTATAGGTCTATCATAATGCGTGCGGTAGAGGGTTAAAAGAGAGATGGCATTCAAGGAGAGCATGTATTATTATTATGTTAAATTGCACTGTTATAAAGCAGTGGCATCAGTTTTTAGAAAATGTAGCTTGTTAATGCAGAAGCTTTGAAAATAGTTACTGTCACCCTACTGAAAGTTTATAGTATCGTTAACTACTGTTAACTTGTAATCAGTACTAAAAAATCCTATAGCTGCATCCCTAGTAATAAGTAGCTTTTTATTGGGTTACTGGTTTTGTTGTCATTTTGCACATTACGCGGGGTTGCAGTGTTTTTAAATACATTTGAAGTCTTGCGATGTAGGCATTATAAACTGCAAGTAGAGATTTGTGACTTAATGGTGTTATTGAACCCCCCACATGTAAAGGTGACTTGCAATGGTGAACAAATAATGTAGTTCCTAATTGAAGTCAGATAATATATCGTGATGTATTTTAAAAAGTAACTGTATAATCCATCTGATTATAACACCATGGATATTCTGAGAGAATATGTGACCCTGGACCACAAAGCCAGTCATAAGGGTCAATTTTTCGAAATTGAGATTTATACATCATCTGAAAGCTGAATAAATACGCTTTCCATTGATGTATGGTTTGTTAGGATAGGACAATATTTGGCTGAGATACAACTATTTGAAAATCTGGAATCTGAGGGTTCAAAAAAATCAAAATACTGAGAAAATCGCCTTTAAAGTTGTCCAAATGAAGTTCTTAGCAATGCATATTACTAATCAAAAGTTAAGTTTTAATGCATTTACAGTAGGAAATTTACAAAATATCTTCATGGAACATGATCTTTACTTAATATCCTAATGATTTTTGGCATAAAAGAAAAATCAATAATTTTGACCCATACAATGTATTTTGGCTATTGCTACAAATATACCCCAGTGACTTAAGACCAGGGTCACAAATGAGGTTTCCATTTCAGCATGACAGCACGCTGACATGAAGCTTTTCACTATATGAAATTTGATTTAGTTGTAATTATATTATTTAGTCTTATTAGACTGTACCAGAGTGAATTTAAGATATTTTTAGAACTAATACACTGAAGACTAAAGTCATATTTTTTATGTATTTTTGCCATTGACTGAAAATGTGGCATTCAACACTATGCAATAAGGGAATAATAATTTCAATGGCAGGGCCCCTAAAGGACCTCAGCATGTAGTATTTTGCAATGGCAAAACTAGCGATAACCTTTACATTTTGCTTGTTTCACGAATGCCTTTATTCATGAATGAACTTATTTCACTTATATCAAGCCGATCAAGAACTTGTGAAAAAGTACTGTATATTTGTGAGAGAGAGTGTGTGTGTGTGTTTTCCTCTGAATGCATCTTTTGTACATTTGAACATGCACTGAAAGAGTTTTGCTGATGTCACACAGGCTTGTTGTGATCTGGTTGGCAGATGTGGGTTTTTAATGACTGATTGCCAAAATCTAGAGAGCAGGATGGCTCAATGTTTATATACAGTATATGACTTACTAATAAGAAATTAAACAAACAATAACTTTACACAATAATTTGCGCAAAATTCTCAAAAATCTTTGAAAATCATAAATTTGTTATTAAATTTGTTGAAAACCAGCCAATTATTAGCTGGTGTCATTATTCGCAAATGTTGGTTTGTCACTAGTTAGGTCATTGTCATTGGCTAGACTGGTTACTGAAGTATTGCTTACGATGATCATAAAAACAACAGCACCTTTTCTGTTAAATACAAAGGCTGATTTTATTGTATTTTATTTTTTATTTTTCAGAAGGTTACTGGTTTTGATAAACTACTTGTACTCTCATTGTTGATCTTCTGTAAATGTGACCATCACCTTGAAAATTAATTTGTCAAACACAGTTTGACAACAATTTGTGCAACTGAAGTCATAAAAAAAGGAATGAATAAACTGTTTTTGTAAACCGTTTTCTGGCATACTACTTTCACTACTTCAATAAACATTCCATACCTGCAAGATAAAATTTGTGTTGTGGTTTTCTTCTCTGTCACCTTGCTTATATAGTTATGAATTGATAATAATATAGATAATAGAAAGAATGAATGAGGTTCAATTTAAGACCATTAGCATTGGTCAAGTAACACCTGTGACTATCAGCAATGTGATGTCCTGGATTTTAGCTCTGACATTATTACAGTTAAACGAATAGTTCACCCAAAAATGAAAATTTGCTGAATATTTACTCACCCTCATGCCATCCAGAATCTAGATGAGAATTTTTTTTTTCATCCGAACAGATCTGGAGAAATTTAACAGTACATCACTTGTTTACCTCTGGATCCACTGCAGTGAATGGGTGCCGTCAGAATGAGCACAAACAAATGATAAAAACATCACAATAATCCAGTATGTATTCTACATGACTCCAGTCCATCAACTAACATCTTGTGAAGTGAAAATCTGTTTGAAAGAAACAAATGTATTAAGACATTTTTAACTTTAAACTGTCACTTCTGACCAAAATATAAATCCATAATAACGCTTCTTCCAGTGAAAAAGTCCATCCCCTGTTGTCCTCTCACATCAAAATACACCAACATATTTGTTTAGAACTGTTTTGGAGTGTTTTTACTTGTAAACAGTTCTTGATTTGTGCATATTTCTCTCCTGATTCAGACAAGATGACTTTTTCAGAAGAAAGCAATATTAAAGCTAGACTCGTATTTTAGCTGGAAGCAGTAATTTGAAGTTAAAAACGCCTTAATGATTGATTTGTTTATTACAAACATAGAACTTTTCACTTCACAAGACCTTTGTGATGTTTTTATCATTTGTTTCTGCTCTCATTCTGACGGCACCCATTCACTGCAGAGGATCCATTAGTGAGCAAGTGATGTAATGCTAAATTTCTCACATTGCTTCTATGTTTTCCCCTATCTATTCATTTGATTGCAATTGTTAAGTTGTTAAGTCTCTGGCATTGTGATATATTTTTAGCTTTGTCTGTTGTGTAACAATAATGTCAGTTGAAAGTCTGTGGCACCAGCTGAGTCTTTTGGATTTATGAGATGTTTTATGTGTCATATTTTCCATTTTAACTGTAAAGTTGGTTGGCCGTATTGTGTAAGTGTGAGTGTGTCTATTGAGCTCCAAAAGCAGGAGGAGGTAAGAAGCTTTGAGTGGCAGGCGGTCCTATGGAATTGCTCACAGAGAGAGGCCGGCCCCTCGCTGGATTAAATGGGATAGAAAAGGATTACAATCTGAGTTTCCAGAGACATTTTATAGTAAAATCACATGCATGTTGGCAGGCCAGAAGCAGAAGATCACCTTAATATAAAGCTCAACTGACAAGATGCTCCACAGCTACCTGGTCTAAACGTAGGATGAAGAAGCATCAGTGTGGTTTGGAGGAAGACAGTGGCAGGAGTGTAAGGAGGTAAGTGCGGCATCATAATCTAATCTTCATATGACGGACTCTTGACCTGCTTTCGTAACGGAGTTCAGAGATCACAATCGATGTGTAATTTCATTCTTAAAATGAATTGAACAATTTCCAGATTACTTAAATTTGACGTGCATTAATTGTGTAGTTGTAGATGATCTTTGTAATAAATGACACTGACTGACCATCATATTGTTTATATCTCCAGGTTCAAAGTTATAAATTAACTAGGTTTGTTT
This sequence comes from Sinocyclocheilus rhinocerous, assembly GCF_001515625.1. Lineage (NCBI taxonomy): Eukaryota > Metazoa > Chordata > Actinopteri > Cypriniformes > Cyprinidae > Sinocyclocheilus > Sinocyclocheilus rhinocerous. The sequence continues at coordinate 1,027,233 of NW_015640452.1, forward strand.
TTGAGCAGGTGTATTTTTCATTCTAACATTTTTTTTTTGTCTTAAATACAAATAAATATATTTTTTAAATATGTTATAAATTAGTAATTTTAAAAGTGTTAGGAATAATTAATAAAAATGACAAGTTAAAGCTATTATAATTTGTTCTTTAAAACAAGTAATCGGCTAAATGTGTAACGTTCCTGTCAGTTTTGCACTCATAATTCATGATTTATGATTCTGCAGCAGAAATGAAAATTAAGGTCTTATTTTTGACATTGATTTGTTTTATAGCAGGTAAATTATTTATTCCAACATTATTTTATAATACTGCTTCCTTCTCATTAGGTTATTCTAATTCATTTTCTAATATTTTTATACATGGGTAATTTTCCAATTAGAGTCACTTGAAGATGTTAGGAATACAGAATCAAAATGACCAGTTAAAGGGTTAGTTCACCCAAAAATGAAAATTCTGTCATTAATTACTCACCCTCGTGTTGTTCGAAACCCGTAAGACCTTCGTTCATCTTCGGAACACAATTGAAGATATTTTTGATGAAATCTGAGGGCTCTCTGACCCTCCCATAGACAGCAAGGTAACTACCACGTTCAAGGTCCAGAAAAGTACCAAGATGATCGACAAAGTAGTCCGTATCACATTAGTGGTTCAACTGTAAAGTTACGAAGCTACGAGAGCCACACGAGCCACACGCTCGCGTCATAATACTGTCGAGAACGCGCGTCCAAAGTGACGCAGTAGAGAGCTATTATAATCTAAAAGGTTTTTTTTTTAAGCAAACATTCTTGTTCTTTAAAACATTGTAGCCAACTAAATGTGCAGTGGTTCTGCCGTTTTTGCACTCATAATTTATGATTTATAATTCTGCAGCAGAAATGTAGATTGTGCCCTTGTACTCTCGACATTGATTTGTTTTATAGGACTGCAGTGATCTGAATAGAGAAGTTTATCATGCGGCAATCAATGGAGGAGGAGCCAGTGACACAACCTGGACAAGATGACAATGGTGCGTCTTTGCAAATGCATAGAACAGGGATGTTGTGCCCTTGACATGCACAATGGTATAGCAGCAAATCAAATACTACAGTCTTGTTCTCTTTCACAGATGTAGGTTTGGCTCAGATCTTGGCAGAAGTGGTTGAGGAAGTGAGACTCTCAATAGACAGAGATACTAATGGTGCTGATCTTCTGTACAGTCTCCTCAGTGCTCCTTGGCTTTGCTCTCTTCTCAGGGTAAGACATGCTCATTCAATACTTACACCCATGACTATCCAGTTTTGACATTATCCCAGGGCAGGTCATTGGACACTGAGTGTGGAAAAAAGTTTGCAGCTGTCTTGCACATAAAGGATTTGTTATTTCCTATAGGTATATGAGTGTCTGGTGCAGCACAGTCGAGATGCCCCAAGCCTGTACCTGTCTTGTTCCTCAAGACTATCTCAGGAGGTCAGTCAATGCATTTTATTACTGACTTTGCTTTGAAGGACTCAGTCATCAACCATATGAAACCATATGAAACATATATAATATAATGACATATAGCAGTCAAATTTAATCAATGAAACATGTTCATGTTACTCAGATACTACTGAAAATTCATTGTATTTAATAGAATAAAGTTACATGAACTCACTGATTACATTAAGCAGAACTGGAACTGATTGAGTTTCAGCAGATTTCATTTTCCTAGCATGCCTCGCTTCAGACATTCTTGTTCTTTAAAACATTGTAGCCAACTAAATGTGCAGTGGTTCTGCCGTTTTTGCACTCATAATTTATGATTTATAATTCTGCAGCAGAAATGTAGATTGTGCCCTTGTACTCTCGACATTGATTTGTTTTATAGGACTGCAGTGATCTGAATAGAGAAGTTTATCATGCGGCAATCAATGGAGGAGGAGCCAGTGACACAACCTGGACAAGATGACAATGGTGCGTCTTTGCAAATGCATAGAACAGGGATGTTGTGCCCTTGACATGCACAATGGTATAGCAGCAAATCAAATACTACAGTCTTGTTCTCTTTCACAGATGTAGGTTTGGCTCAGATCTTGGCAGAAGTGGTTGAGGAAGTGAGACTCTCAATAGACAGAGATACTAATGGTGCTGATCTTCTGTACAGTCTCCTCAGTGCTCCTTGGCTTTGCTCTCTTCTCAGGGTAAGACATGCTCATTCAATACTTACACCCATGACTATCCAGTTTTGACATTATCCCAGGGCAGGTCATTGGACACTGAGTGTGGAAAAAAGTTTGCAGCTGTCTTGCACATAAAGGATTTGTTATTTCCTATAGGTATATGAGTGTCTGGTGCAGCACAGTCGAGATGCCCCAAGCCCGTACCTGTCTTGTTCCTCAAGACTATCTCAGGAGGTCAGTCAATGCATTTTATTACTGACTTTGCTTTGAAGGACTCAGTCATCAACCATATGAAACTCTCATGTCATATATAATATAATGACATATAGCAGTCAAATTTAATCAATGAAACATGTTCATGTTACTCAGATACTACTGAAAATTCATTGTATTTAATAGAATAAAGTTACATGAACTCACTGATTACATTAAGCAGAACTGGAACTGATTGAGTTTCAGCAGATTTCATTTTCCTAGCATGCCTCGCTTCAGGCTATTAAAGGAGACTAAATATTAAAGTTAAGTGTTCTTTTTGCACATTATGACTATATAGTATGTTGCTTTATTTTTATTTATTTTTTTATTTTTATTTTTGTAACTCAGTGTTTTTATTATTTTTGTAAAGTATACAAAAACATATTGCAATAAAGGAAAGAAAAGATATTTGACAACTACTACCCCCAAATCCTCCGCCCTTCCCTCACCCGACCCAACACACCTCAGGACTTAGAAAAATGTCTAAGGTACAACAACATCAAAAATCAAATAAGTACACAGATAGGCAGGATTTGTAGTAATAGTAATAATAACAACAAAAGTAACAGCAGTAGATTCAATAGCCAAAATCCAGTTCTTCCAAATGGACAAGGTTACAGGTTTAGCTACAGTATGTTGCTTTATTTAAAAAGCAATGACTACTCACTACATTACAGTGATAGTCTCTATAATTACATTAGCACATGGATGTGTGCTTGTGCTATTGCTGCTAGCCACCTATTGGATAACTGTTACTGATTTGGATTGTTTTGTGCAGTTTAGTTAAGTTTCAGCCCCACAAAGTATTTTAATGTATTTATAGTTTAATATAATATTAAGAGAGCCCTCTTTTTGTGGACTCACAAAACCATTTAAAGCATTAAAAAAAAAAACAATAGTTACAAGTACAGTGAACTTATTTCATTTAATGCAAATGGTTTGAGTTACCTTAACTCGTTTGGTTTTACAGTGTATAATTCATTGTAAGTATATTCCAAGTCTTCTAAAGCCATACATGAGGTTGAGTAAATTATTATTTGAGCACTATAGTATATTATAATGCTTCTAAAGTCATACACGCAGTAAGAGTGAGTAAAGGATGAAAATATTTTAATTTCCGGGTGAAGTAATCCTATCAGCCTCTATTTTCTTTTCATCGTCTGTCTTCTACTCTCCCACAGATTATGGCCAGTGTGCGAGGACTGGCTGCTCCTTCCTCTGATGCACAAGAACTTTATATTTTACTGAAATGCCCTCATATGCAGGTTAGAGTCTAATTTGCTAGTATGATCATTTCATTATGGTACATTTATGTAAATAAAAGTTAGGTCAGTATTGTTTTATTATTTGTTTTATTACCGTTTATTATGTATTTCTCCCCAGGCTTTGCTCTCTGCTCATGATTCTGTGGCCCAGAGGGACTATGGTCCAGTGCTGCCGCCCCTTCCTGACAAACTGCCTGACAATGAGGAGGCCATGAGGATTGTTTGCCTCATGAAGAATAAACAGCCTCTGGTGAGCATAACATTATAAATAGCACTGCAATTTCAGATATGTTAATGAACAGCTTGTCTGTAATCCCACTTAAATGTCCCTTGTTGCACTACAGTACAATATCATGTAAAGGGTATATGGTATTAAATATTTTTTTCTGATCTATGGTAAGAGCTGTATGGTTACGTAATAACAGGTTTTAAAACCTATTGAAATCAGATGTTTGAGTCTGATTTTAGTATGTACATACAAATCCCACCAATCCTACCACTGATTTTGCACTTCACTTTATTCATGCTAATGATCACGGTCCTGTGTTATAATCTACAATGCTGCTTATTTCTAGATGGATATTACAGTGAAATGAAAAGTATAACACTTTATTTTACAGCCTCTGTTATATGTAACATAAATTATAAATAATTACATGCAACTAACCCTAAACCAAACCATAATCCTAACCCTATAGTAAGTACATGTTGTTAATTAATATTACTCAGTACTTAAATGTATAATTATAGTGTAACAAGGACACCTTAAAATAAATGTCGACAGGCATGTCTGAGAAAGATGTGGCCGAAATCGAATACCAAGTTCACAAGGGAAAAAATGATGACTTCTACCAAATAATAGAAAAAAAAATATTTGTTTGACTGATTTTCCAACAAACACAAAGATAAAGCCATGTTTTTAATCAACATATGTGACCCTGGAGCACAAAACCAGTCTTAAGTCACTTGGGTATATTTGTAGCAATAGCCAAAAAATTTTGTGGTCCAGGGTCACATATATAAAATTTCAATGCTATGGTGAGTCTATGAAACCAATATGACTAAAGTTTTAACGTTATTAATTGAAAATGATTAATTTCACATTTGAAACGGATGGTCACATTGAAGAACTTATCAAGAGTAGCATCATGTTTGTTCATCTTGGCTCAAAGCCACTTAATAGGAACAGTTTTTCTCTCCTGAAGCTTTAACTATTTTAGTCCAGTTATTTACCTCTGTGGTAGATAGAAGCATAAAAAGCAGGATAATGTATATCCAGAAGGTTGTTGTCACAAAATAATCCTCTTCAGGGAGAGCCCACATCCAGTTCCATCCTAATAGAGACACAGATCATTTTGTCATTGCAACAGAATGTGCTTTTACTTGACTCTTATTTTACCATATTGCAAGATACCCAAGCTCTTTCTTGGTCTAATGTTTGTTGGTTAGCATGCTCATCCGGTTTTCTCACTTATAAGTGTGTCAAAGAGGGAAAGCCCAGTTACTGGAACAGCCTTAGGCGACTCACAGTGGAGAAACTGGCTTTAGCCAGACGTTTCGGCTCAGAGGAACAGAGTCTCCTGGGGTCTGCAGGCGGTCTATCATCCTCCACCGGTCTGCTGTCCTCCATACCCTCAGGACAGCCGCACTCGCTGCCCAGGTATCAGTCCACCGGTAGCTGTAACCTGTGCTGCCAAACTGCCCATCTCTCGGGAGGAGGTCTGAACCTCTCAGCTCCGGCCGTTTATGACTCTGTGATTATGGGTAAGGCTCATCATGTCCCAAAGACATCTACTGTTTGACATGACAAGGCCAAACACTGTCTTACAGTGTTTAATTCTGAAACCAAATTAATCTATCCTGTTTTGTCTATTATAATTGAAGAGAACTGTGCAGATGGTGTCGAAACCCTAGTCGAAGATCAACACCATACATGCACAGCTTGCAACACCTCATCTCTAGCATACCCGTGTTCATGCTGCCCACCTGGATGTGGCCTCCATTCCCAGACAGCCCCCTCCAGCCCTCTGCTTCAACGGCACCACTCCATAGATGCCACCCGCTCTCATCCAGCTCTGGTGTTCACAAAGCAAAACAGCCTGGATGAGCTGAGGTCAACCGTCCATACCGTTGCCAGCAGTATGGACCAGAGCACCAGTGACGCTCGAGATCTCAGGCAGAAGATGGTAGAGGTAACTGAGAGAATGACAGACAGTGTAGAGGAAAACGCCCAGGCATTGAGTCTGTTGGTGGAAGTGGTGGACAAACTGCAGGGTCTTATTATTGCTAGCAAATCTCCAGGAGTGACTTCCAGATCCCAACACATCTCAAAAATGGCAAGTGTGCCCAACTTGCCCGGCCAGCCGATTGCGCCAGCCAAGAAATCTTTCAGCAACACTCCTCATGTCTCATCCTCCATCTCATCGTCTTCATCTTCAACCACATCATTGTTTTCCTCCTCTTCTTTAAGCTGTAACATGGATTTTTCTCATGTAGCACCACAGTGCAACTCATGCAAGTCTTCATCATGCCAGACCAGAAACAGGTCTGTAACACCAGGAAGTAAAACTGGACAGACTTCCCTATCAAACAGTTTGACGACCTCCACTCCTAACGATGACTGTAATACAATACTGTGCCTCTCTAGCAAGAAGAAAAAGTCAAAGATGAGGAAATAACTGTGACTGTGTTCCCACTTCTCTCTCCTCACTTTACTCTTTGCTGAAATTGCTGGTTTTGACTTTATCGAATGCTGTGATGTTGTTCACTACAATGGAACTACACTACAAACAGGCAATTACTTGATCTTTTTCTTATTTGTATCTCCTCTTCATCCCATCCACAATCAAGATCCATGGAATGATTAATTGATTGGTGCTTGTGCCTTCAAATAAAAACGCTGCATTCTTCATCTGAGGCTCATTCATCAACCCATTGTGTCTTTCCCAAACTCTAAGTTCCTCTTTGACCTCTGTCACACTTTTAGTTTAGGTCAAGTCAGGCATGTTTCTGTTTGAGATGACTTGATTCTGCAATCTCATTACCGCAATGTCCGTCCTCCTAATATTTCATCATAACATGATCTCCACTGCACCCACAGCCTTCCTCCACTCATGTGCAGGAGTAAGATCTTCTGTGGGAATCACCATGTGATGCCTGTTGTCATTGACAACCAACTGATTGACCATTCTTGTGTGTTTTCACAATTTTAGGGGGTAACTATTAGGAAGAATGAAAGAACGGGGAACATCTTTATTGCAAGGGTGATACATGGAGGACTGGCAGATCGCAGTGGTAAGTAACCTTTTTTTACTTTTTAGTAAGTAAACGTTTTTATATACTTTTTGTTCTTTGAGCTCATACTTATTAAGTGTTCTGATAGGTTTAATCATGTAATTAAACTGATGCAAAAAGTTAAAGTGGTGATGAAACGGAAGTAGCATCAGATCATTTATTCAGAATTGTAATGTACAGTACACCCAAGTGAAACAGGTTATCAAAAAAAAAAAAATGTATGGAGTTACTTGGTTCTATCCATCCGTTGTTGATTGGATGTCAATTTTAAGAAAGGGGTGGGGTTTAAGCAGACTAAATGATTGGAGAAGTCCATCATATGTCACCAATCCTTTCGATGGAAGATTATGATATTTTTAGAATTATGAGGTTAAAACATGCATGGATGAATTGTTCAAAATAAGATCAGTAACACATTTAGAAATTGGATAGGGTGAGTTTTAATTTCATGCTGACTTTAAAGGTGAAGTGTGTGTTTCTGAGCCATTAACACCACAACGTGATGATTTTGATGTTGTTTGAAAGTATTAGACTTAGTAGTATTTTCTAATGTGTGTGTCTGTGTGTGTGTGTGTGTGTGTGTGTGTGTCTGTGTCTGTGTGTGTGTGTGTGTGTGTGTGTCTTTTAGGACTTCTTCATCCTGGCGACAAACTGGTGGAAGTGAATGGACAGAAAGTGCGGGGACTGCAGCCCGAGCGCGTCATTCAGATGCTGGTAAAGTCAAGATTAAAACCTCTTTTTGTGTTTCTTATAACGTTCCCCACTCTCTTCCAGTTACATAATATCTAAGACTTTCAAGCCATTCCCTACTCTTATAATGACCATATCCATTCATGCAGTGTGCACACTTTTATAGGTACAATCTCAGGGAAATATTCTTTTTAAAGTGATCCCTAATTCACCACAACCTGCCAACAGCCAACCAGCCGTAAGTGCACTGTAAATTTCTTCAAGAAATATTAACTGCACTATGCGAGTATTTAATAAATATATTTATAATATTCAACAAATATATTTAATAAATCAATACATTTAATAAATACTATATATTGTATAAATACTACAGACCAATTTGGAGTAGACGTCAGTTACGTCACTTGCAGCTGCTCGCGCATTGTGGTGGCAGAAAAACACTGGGAACAAGAGGAGGGAAACGGGTAAAATCCACGGAATAAGAGAAAATATGTATTGTTGTGCCTTTGGATGTCAGTATCGGAATGCAAATAATTTTTATAAAATACTGTCGTCAAAGACGCCATTTGAAGCTAAACGCAGATGTTTAAACAGACAGACTATGGATGAAACCTGCTATGATTACCCTACTGTTAAAGCATAAATTTGATTTAAACAGTAGGTCTACATAATATTCACATATGCAGTTCATAAGGGACATATTCTATTAGCATACAGTTACAGCATGAAAAAGCTATTTAAACCTATAACATTTACCTATTTTATCTCACAATTCTGACTTTTTTTCTCGCAAATGCAAGTTTAAATATCCTACTTCGGACTTTATAACTCAATTTAACTCAACAATTGCAAGTTTGTCAATTCTGAGGGGGAAAAAAGCCAGAAGTGTGGGATTATAAACTCATGATTCTGAGCTGAGGGGAAAAGAGAGAATGACGAGTTGATTTTCCTTATCAGAATTGTGAGATATAATCTCGGAATTGCGAGAAAAAAGTCAGCATTTTGAAATACAAACCCAAAGTTACCTTTTTCATTCTTTTATTCCATGGCTTCTGTAGACTGCTACTTTAAAACTGTCATTTTCTGCCACCAGATAGACTCCGCCCACAAAAAAAACCGTCATCACTGTTTGCAAACACCAAATTGGTTTATATATTTAATAAATACTATATAGTGAGTTCCCTTGCTGTGTTAAAAGAATGACTTATTAAAAAAGTAGTAAAAAAAGTTATTGTTAATTGTCTCTCTCTCTCCTATTAGCTATATGTGAGAGCCATGGTGGATTACAGTCCTCTGCAAGACCCTGCGATCCCCTGCCCAGATGCAGGCATGGCTTTCAGTAAAGGTGACTTGCTGGAGATTGTAGACCAGAGGGACATCCGATGGTGGCAGGCCAGGAAACTCCACAGTGCCTCATTGTGTTGTGGCCTCATACCCTCCACTAACCAATTCAGATAGTCAGTTTTGAATTATGCTAAGTTGAAGTTTTTTCAAAATTATGCCATTGATCCATTTTTGACCAAGACTGATGTTTATTTCCTTGTTTTGCAGTAAGCAAAGGGAGTTATGGTGGTCCCAACCTTATCAAGCTCACACCTGCATCAGACCCTGTATGTTATAGCACACACATACACACACAGATGTATGAACTTCTCTGCACTCTTTAAGATGTTAGTTGGCATCATAAGCCTCTTAACCCTGCCCTCTCTCCATCCTGATCTAATTACTTTAAAGAAGCTTGAAAGTTAACTGTTCTTGGCATGGTCCTTCCTTCATGACTGATTGACTAGTCCTGTCCACCTTGTGCTCAACCATTAAGGTGAAAGAAGGATAGATACTATTATTTCTAAACACCAGGTTCTTCTGCATATCCTTCTGAGGAATTAGAAACAAGCGTTTGAAGTTTGCAAGGTCCCTGTTAAACAAGTTCCTGAAACTTTTCGGGCACAATTCAGCAAAGATTGCTCAGTGTAATGCAGGTTTTGCGTCGAGGCTATTATTGAAGGATGGAGCAGTTAAAACTATATAAGACTTGACGACAATCCTGCAGCCCATGACATGATGTTTTAAACATCATTTAAAATTGCAGTAGCAGAAACCGCTCATTTATATTATCTCAAGGTCAGAGAGAGTCATTCTTAATTAAAAAGTCATCTTTACATTTGTAATAATAAGCTTAACCCAGAAAAAAGAAATAGCATTAAAGAATGCTATGACCACTTATGATGTACTAATTGCAGTCTGTTCATATGATTACCCACCATGTTGCATTAATATTATTAATATTTAATATTTATTCTTCTAATTCTTTGTCATTTTCTTTGCTTTGATATCCAAAGTGAGCGCAGCAGATATTGGTATGTATCTTTTTTTTTGTCTTTCCCTGTGATTTTTCTCTTTATGTTTACTTGTTTTTGTCTATTACGACTTGTTTTGTCTATTAGGAATTGATTGTAATGGGTGTGCATGAAGTAAATAGATAATGGATAAAATATTAGTTGTGTAGTGCTGGGTGAGTGCCTTGAGTCACTCTTTGTTCTAAAGGAGAAGAGGAGATAATGGATGAGAACAAATGCATTGAAACAGGTGATTATCCCACAGAATCCATGTCTTCATTTATTTAACTTATTATTCTGTGTGGTAATATAGGAAAGCCCATTTCTGCCACAGAATTAAAAAAATATATATAATGACTTGTAATCTTAAAATTCTGACTTTATTGCCATTCTGAGTTTTTATTTAGCAATTTTGAGTTAACATCTCACAATTCTGACTTTTTTTCTCAGAAATGTGAGTATATGTCTCGCAATTTTGCATTTATCTCTCACAGATCTGAGAAAGAAACTCTGAATTGCAAGATATAAACTCATAAAAGACAGAATTGTGAGATAAAAAAGTGACAATTGCCTTTTTAATTGTTTTATTCCGTTGCTGAAACAGCTGCTGAAACAGGCTTCCATAGTAATAGAATGGGTTGTATAAACAATTTTAGCACAATGTTGAATTAATTTATTTGTTTTTACAGATGAAGAAGATTTTGAGTTCGGTAGGTAAGTCTTTTCTGAGGAAAAAGCATTTCACTGAATGAGAGAATAATTTAGATTTTATATAGATTTGCTGATTTAAAGATTTGTTATTAAAACGTTTGCCAATGGGCTTTACATTGACCCACTCTTTGTTTTGTCCAGTGTCAGAGGAGGATGAGAATGGTGAACACATGCAGGGATTATATATAGGTATGAAATCTGAATGATGAATGTAAATGATAAATTTCAATTTCGACTCATATGAACGCATACACATATATGAAAAGTGAATTGTTTAATTGTTTGAATCAGTGGGGTTCCGACACAGTCTGCGCGTGTGGAGGAGGAACAGCAAACGAAAGCCGTCATGTTATTCCTGTGAGGTCAGCAGCTGCCATAACACCTCAGCCACCATTTGTGAAGAGGTGCTCCACTACCAGCGCCACATAGACGATCCCCCCCGTCTTATTGTGCTCATTGGTATGGTCCTCTATGTGCAGGGTTATCATATCCTTGCATGAACTGACAATAACTAACAATCATGTGTCTCACTGGCCATTAAAGCCTCAATACTTTTCCATATTTCCACAGGTCCATCAGGAGTTGGTGTAAACGAACTACGCAGGAGGCTAATCAAAATCAACCCTAATACGTACCAGGGACCAATATCTTGTATGTTGTCCATATGATCCCTTTAATCTCTGATTTAAAGGTGCTGTAAGCTAGTTTTTTGGAATATCGTAAAAAAAATATATATCCAGCCTACCCTCATATATCACTGAAACTTTCTACATTATGTAGAAGCACAAAGAGTAATAAGTATTTCAAACAAGGCACTGAAATTGTGTTTGGACGGCTAGATCTTAAAGAGTGACTGTGTGTTTGAAGTTAACAAACGTCTGAAATTGTTAACAGCATCTAACATTATTTAACAAAACAATCTGATGTTACAGCATGTCTCTTGTTTTGCTCCAGACACAACAAGGTCCCAAAAAATGGGTGAAAAGAATGGACGGGAATATCACTTTGTGACCAAAGAAGTGTTTGCGTACATGGTGGTTAATCACAAGTAATCTTTTTGTTTATGTTTAAATATAAAAAAAAACAAAAAAACATATATATAATTGATGATCTGTTCTTGTGATTCAGCTTACTTTGGATTGTTTTTTGTGTTTTTAACAATATCCAGATTTCTTGAGTATGGAGAGCATAATGGACACATGTACGGCACCAGCTTAGACTCAGTCAAAGATGTTTTGGACAATGGAAAAATATGTGTTATTGACCTTGAACCTCATGTAAGTGTCATTAATGATTATTAAAACCACACTTGTGTTTTTATCATTAGTTAGGTTGCAAACAGTGATGCACCTGCACATATCTGTTTATTCCAGTGCATTCATTCAGTCAGAACCAAGAAGCTGAAACCCTACATCATATTTGTGCGGCCCCCGTCCCCAACACGCATGAGACAAACAAGAAAAGACCCACATTTTCTTGCCAATAGCAACATTAAGAGATGCTTTCATGTAAGATATGCATTTGATATTTCTTGTGGTACCTTTGTTTCTGATAATAGATTGATAAGCAGCTATGAACTAAAAGAAAAGAGTGTGTTCATGAATTCTGGTTATGGCATGTAACATTGTCCAACTGGTTTGCTCAGGATAAAGACTTTGAGGAGATTGAGGAAGCAAGTAGGACCATGGAAGCCAAGTATCGTCAGTACTTTGACTGTGTGATTGTGAACGATGACCTGCAAGATTCATGCATGGATCTGTTCACGGCTATACAACATGCTCAAGAAGAACCACAGTGGATTCCTGCCAGCTGGTTTGCTCCTGATCATCTATGACAGACAGACATGCATAAGAACAAACAAGGGAATTTTTGAATGGTTATAATTAATGTAAAAGAACTGAATTTTGAAAAAACGAATGCCTTTGTGTGAAGTTTAGGGAAAATGAACTTTCATGTGAACCCCTAAGTAAAATCCTGTTTGTAGGATTGCCTTGTCACCAGCAATAGTTTGGATTATCATGGTACATACTAGTACATAGTACATACAGTATACTATAAACACATATTTAGGCATTGAGGGTCTTCACTAGATGTCTTATGAGATTTATAGGTTTATTTCTGGTGATTTGAAGTATGTTTACACTAGCGTAGAAGCAATTTTTTTTGTCTGCTAAATGAAGAAATATAAGTGTTATTTATGTCTTACAAGAACTGTCAAAAACGGCATCTGTTACAGTTTAATGTCATATATAATATTTAATATATATATATATATATATATTTTTTTTTAGTTATATACAAATTTAGCCCATGCATGTGCTTAAGTTAAGTTGCAAATATGGCCAAGTCAAAAGAGCTCGCACAAAAGCTACAGAGAAGAAAATGTTTTATTACATTTGGCTACAAGAAGATTTCCAAGTCACTAAAAGATGCTTCCTAGAGATGCAGCTGGTAGCCTTATTCATACGTGTCATTGTGATGCCTTCGTTGCAGAGACTGAAGCTTGATGATCAATGGACTTTCTAGCAGGGTAAACATCCTTAAGTATACATCCAAATCTACTGAAGCTTGGTTCAGTTGTAGAATGTTCTTGAGTGTTCAATCTCTAGATTTAAATCTCAGTCAAATATTTGGTGGAATTTGAAGAAAGCAGTGGCAACGTGAAAAAAGACTATCAGTGATCTGGAAGCTTTTGCACATGAAGTATGGGCGAAGATTTCAGTAGAGAGGTGTCAGAAGCTTGTGTACACTTAGAGGCAACATTTATTAGAGGTTATAAAGAATAAAAGGTTCTCTGCAAAATGTGACTTTTGAGGTATTGAATCATTTAGATTTTTTTCATCAACTTCACATTCTCAGAATCACTCAAATGTGTATTAATAAACTTTCTAAAATAGTTTACTGATGCCTTGGTTGAACTGTTTTCATAAAATGTTGTTCACGGCAGCAGAATGTTTTGCAGGTCAAGGGGGTTGAATCATTTTGATTGCAAGTGAATATGGTTATTTTTCCAAACTTTTTATTTTTGTATTTTTTATTTATTTATTTTCCTCTAGATGAGTTGTTAAACTTTTTCCAATTAACTTTTGTGTGCGTGTGGTGTGGTAGATTATAGATTTATTGATTTATAATCAGAAGCCTTGATTTTCAATCTCTATAGTTTCTTTTTTTTTTTTTTTTTTGCATAAAATTAAATAGCAAATACACCATAACACATCTTAAAGACATTTCTGAATCTGCTCTTTCTGTCATTCATTAAGCATTTCATATATTGTCTCTTCATATTCTATATTATTATACATATTATGCTGGCATGTCATTCTAGTAGCTATATATATATTGAGAAAATAGATCCCTTTTCAAAATAAATCTGAATATTTTTTTTAAATGTAACACTGGGTGTACTTATTTGTTTCACTTTGTGTATGTTCTTTTTATTGTAAAAATGAATTGAACGTACAGGGAAAATGTGTATGATGTAACAGCTGTAGTTAATGGTGTGTGTGTGGTTCTCAGGCTGCCCTCACTCACCGATCTATGCCACACTAATTCCCTCCTTGGCAGCTGCACGTCTGTGAGGATTAAGCCCAGGATTAGACAGTTTTACGGCACAGCCAAGACTCTCCTCATCTCACACCAACAACTACTGCGCCACCACGACTCCAGCCAGGCAAGAATGGAAAGAAAACAAACGGTAAATTATGCCACTCAGGATTATAGCAGATCTTTAGCTTTAGTCATTAAAGATAAGAAGCGTGAGCTTTGATTGATATGTCAAGATAGAAACACAGAGCACTGGATTTCGGGCGCTCCGTACTGAGCCTTTGCCTAGACTAAACCTAATGTGTGAAATGTGTGCCTTTTTGTGTTGATTATTAGAGCGAGCTGTGTAGAATTTCGGTATTTTTTTTTTTAATTATTGGTATTATTTTATCTGAATGGTAATATAAAGCTGTCAGAGTTAGTTGACTGGTCTGTTGACATTTACAAGTGATAGACTTTCACTAAAGTCCCGTTTTTCTCACTTACTATTCATCTCCTTAACATACCTTAGTTATTTATCAACTGGGCTCTTGTGTTGTGTATCCAGTGTCATGTATTTACATACTTCCTGTGTGACCATGTGAGCTGTTTATAATGTGGTATAACCAGACATTGCACTTGACTGTGATCACAATTGATTTAAATCACCTCTTAAACTTGCATGGTCTAGATATCATACTTCAACATGTTTTGGTGACTTACTGTAATACTATCTATCTATCTATCTATCTGTCTGTCTGTCTGCCTGTCTGACAATATTTGTTCTTTTTTCATCATTTTATGTATTATTAATTTCTTAATTATGAATTTCTATTTACAATATTTACATTTTTGATTGTGAGTTTGCTTACTGTCATTGACTTGCTAAGTAGTTAAAAGTGAGCACTTAAAGGCAGAGTAAGTGATTTCTGGTAGCCAATGTTGATATTTGAAATCACCAAAACAAACACGCCCCTACCCCAAAAGGGTCTTGCCCCTATTTTGATAGCTCCGCCCCACATATACGTACGCAACCCAGGCAACGATTAGTTCTGTGAAACAAAGCAAAACCAATATTACACCGTGTCTACGGACGTGAGCGGCGCGGTGCAACAAATCCCCGACAGAAAACTGGATCAGCGCTGGAAAGCTGATCCGATATTTACATGGGTCCTACTTCTTGCCTTATCGTTCTGCAGACGTTTTCCTCTTTTGTTTTTTTATCTGCCATCTCTATCTTTCTGTCGCTCGGCTCGGCTAATGTCCGTCCCATGCACTGAACGCGCTCTCCTCCACATCACGAGTAGACACGCCCCTTATTGCTGATTGGCTACAAATTTGTTTTGCTATTCGGCCCGAATCAGTTTTCTAAAGTGTTTTTGAAAAATCACATACCCTGCCTTTAAGTCAAGCAGAAAGAAGCAGTTCAGTCAGTGTTGTTTACCTAACTGGCCTCATAATCTTCTCTCAGTAAAGTGCTATATCCAGCATGAGGCTAATTTAAAGCTGCATGCTCACTGTATGCTCACACAAACACTCTACATATTGACTTCAATTAAAAGAAGTGAAATGAGTCTCATTTTCTTTGTTTCCATTCAGTCCTGATTTTCGGGTGTGCGACATCAAGACACCAGTGGTCAGTTATCCGTGTTGAACATCTGAACATGTGAACAGGAAGTTATAAATTAATTACATTTAAATTAATCAGTTATATTATTTGGCTTAGCCTTAGTAACCCCAAAGCCTGTAATAATTTCTATTGTACTTGGATTTCTAATCTAATTACTACAAAGGACAAGTGTAAACTGTAGACAAAGCTGAGTGTCCTGTTTCTGCCCCTTTACACAGACAAAATGCCAAGTGTCAAACCCAAGAAAAAGAAAACCAAGAAGGAGATTAGTGAAGTTGAGGAACCTCAAGGTAATGATACTTATAAATTCTTTATTTGATCTTAAGTTCACATTTTTATCCAGATGATATAAAACTTGAGTGATACTGTATCATATACTGTACATTTTTATGTGCTTGCTGCTGGACAAATACATTCTTATGAAAGCAATTTAAGTGTTGTCCATTGGTGTAACAGCTACCTCTGCAGGTAGCAATTAGAATAATTCAGATACCCAGGTTTAGTGTTTGCAGCACATATTTTGTAGTTAGTCCTTTTCTTTCCAATAAACAACAGCAGGACCCGAGCCAGCTATAGAAATGGAGGGTCTGGAGAGCCACAGAGAGCCGCTGACCCCTGAGCCTCCGGACAATCCACCACAGAAGAAGAAGAAGAAAAAGAAGGCACATACTTTGGGTAAATACAGCAATTAATTCACATTTCATTTATGTATGTTATTTTCGTCTTTTTAGATTAATTGTTTTTTATTTTATTGTGTTAAAAGATGAGAGTGAACAACAAGACCTTTCAAATGGAGATGTTCAAGAGCCCCATACAGATGATGAGGAAGTCACCAAAAAAAGCAAGAGAAAACGGTGAGAGGCAAAAACGTTGAATAGAAAAGAAAGTGAATCCATCTAAATGCAGTAGTTTAGTTTCATAGCAGTTGTGATTATATGACTTTTTCTGCTGAGAATAAGGTCCACTTCTTTTTGAAGGAAGGCTAAGATGATAGAAAACCAGTCTCATAATGAGCTCGGTGTGGAGGAGGAGGACATCATCACCGATGTGCACGCACCCATATCTCAGCGCTCTCTGTTCTCAGCCCCTCTGGGTCACAGTCATCCGATCGGAAAAGTGTTTGTAGAAAAGAACCGTGAGTTTCATTGTGAGAGATATACATGTAGTGATACTTTCATTATACATTAATATACTGTATGCAAACAATGTTAGTTATTACATTAATTAAGAGACAATGAGTGTACTTAATGTCTAGAAAAAAATTATATATTTTTCTACAGTATTATGTGAAGTATATTATATATAAATGTAGCCAATAAAATAGGAAAATAAAATAAAGCTAATAAAATGGTGTATGACCTCTGACCCAGGCCGCTTCCAGGCGACTGATCGTTTGGATTTATCCCGTGACCATATGGAGGAGTACATGGAGGTCAGACCCATATGGAATACACGAGATGTCGCCATGAGGGTCCACAGCGGCTTCAGGTGGGCTTGGTTGGGAGATGGTCTCAAATGGTCTAATAGCTCTTATCAACTCTAATGTGTTTCAGTTTCATAACAGGGTTTCATGAGTTTGTCCAGTACTCATCATGGCCATGTCCTTATCATGTGGTTTTCTTTTTGGAGCTTGATGACTTGTTATGTGCTAAAATTGTTGTTGTTTTCTGTGTAGGATCATTGGACTGTTCTCTCATGGATTTCTGGCAGGATATGCGGTGTGGAACATCATTGTAGTGTATGTGTTAGCTGGAGAGCAGATGACCACTCTACCTAACCTTCTCCAGCAGTACCACAGTCTGGCTTACCCAGCACAGTCTCTGCTCTACCTGCTGCTGGCCATCAGCACCGTGTCTGCCTTTGACAGGTGTGTGGACACGGAGTAAGAACACAAGTGTCAATACAAGCAACAACAGTACAAACAATACATAATCATACTCCAAGCAATTTAAAATTGCAATGAGCAAACTTATTGATTCCAGTTTAATAAATTAGTCCTTCACCAGGGATTCCCATACATTTTGTCAGCCGATCCCCTTTAACATTGAGATTTTAAGTTAATATTTCAATATTTTAACAACACATTTGCATGTTTATGGCTCCCTGATGTCGATTAATGGTCACATGACATGCAGTTAAGCAAAGCAATTTTTTTTTTTTTAGCAAGTGTTTTATTTTGATTGTTTTTATTTTAAAGTAATTAGTGTTCATTACATTTTCATTATTTAATTATTTATTAAGTTTTCATCAACTCACGAACCACCATGTGTTTGCAAACCCCAGTTTGGGAAAACCTGCACTAAGATCGAATCATTGACTTACAAGACAACTGATAAGTGAATGTTTCAAAATGAACTGTTGTATAATTTCTTAATCTGAGTGTTTGAAGATGTGACTCATGTTCAGAGTGAGTTATCTGTACCCTCTTTACATCAGGGTGAATCTGGCCAAAGCCTCCATGGCTCTTCGAGGATTTCTCACTCTTGATCCAGCGGCTCTTGCTTCCTTCTGTGAGTGAATCAATAAACTGTATCAACACAACACTTACCTCTTACCAGAGTTATTATAGTTTACTCAAACTAAAAACATTAAAAAGAAAAGAAAGAAAAAAACATATAAAAACCTTTTTATTTATTTCAGCTAGTTGTTAAGGCAATGTTTCTCATTTTAATCTCAATACTAAAATAACACTGCCTCTGACAACACAAAGACAGAAATAGCTTTTTTTGATTAAACCGTCTGTATTTTTTGTCCTATAGTATACTTTGCTGCTCTCATCCTGTCGCTGAGCCAGCAGATGACCAGTGATCGTATACATCTCTACCCCACAGCCAATGAAACACTTTGGTGAGTTTGTCAATCTAGGCGTACACTCTTAGAAATAAAGGTGCTTCACGATGCCATAGAAGAACCTTTTTGTCTAAATGGTTCCATAAAGAACCTTTAATGGGGTCATATGATGCGATTTCAATTTTTCCTTTCTCTTTGGAGTGTTACAAGCTCTTGGTGCATAAAGAAGATCTGTAAAGTTGCAAAGACTAAAGTCTCAAATCCAAAGAGAGTCAACCACGCCTACCTAAAACGGCTCGTTCTAACACGCCCCCAACATGTCTACGTCACGATGTGGGAAGATGTGCATAACGCCGCCCAAATGTTCACACAAAGAAAGAAGGCGTAACTTTTATTCTCGCTGTAGGATTGTTGTTGCTGCCGCCGCCATGTCGTGAGGGCGCGTGTGTTTCATTGTGAAAGCGAAACTACTTTGTTTGGCCTTCCAAAAGAGGACGATATCCGCTTCGTCATGCCTAGAGCTGATCTGTGCTGGTCGCTGAGGAAATACATCAACTTCGCGCTGTAGTTGATGAAGCGGAGTCCAGCCCAGGGTCGTCACATGTGGTTGCCGCAAGCCCGCCGGATGCTCCTTCGTCGAATCCGCCGGCCGCGCCATTCTCAAGCCCGCCGCCTCTGCTCAATCAGAGCACACCTCGCTTTTTCAGACCGATGAGCTTTGTAAAAATCGACGCGTTTCAGAAAGGCGGGGCATAGAGGAGAAACAATAATGTACAGTATGTGGAAAATAATGTGTTTTTTGAACCTTAAACCGCATAAACACATTTCATTACACCAAATACACAAAATAATGTTCTTTTTAGCAACATCATATGACCCCTTTAAAATAGAAAAGTTATTTTATATGGTAACTACAATATTTCAGTTTTACTGTATTTTTGATTAAATAAATGCGGCCTTGGTGAGTATAAGAGACCTCTTCAAAAACACTTTTAACATCTAACCAACCATAAACTTTTGAACGATATTGTATATTATTTGAAGTTTTTATAATTAATAATTACATAAATTACTTTCACAAGTAAAAAATAAAAATCCATTATTACCAACCATAGTCACACAACTTTAAAAGAATTGAAAGACAAAACAATCTTTCTTGTTGCATGACACCTGGCTTCTATCTCTCTGTATCTGTAGTC
>NW_015640452.1:1049820-1054836 GCF_001515625.1 Sinocyclocheilus rhinocerous
GGGGGGTCGTCTTATAATCAGGGTCATCTTATAATCGGGCCAATACGGTAATGTGTTTTTTGAACCTTAAACCGCATAAACACATTTCATTACACCAAATACACAAAATAATGTTCTTTTTAGCAGCATCATATGACCCCTTTAACATCTGAAGGACCTTTCTGTTTCACAAAAGTTTCTTTGTGGCGAAATAAGGTTCTTCAGATTACAAAAAGGTAAGAAAGAGATGGTTCTTTAAAGAACCTTTGACTGAATGGTTCTTTGTGGACCCAAAAATGGTTCTTCTATGGCATCGCTTGAAGAACCTTTTGAAACACCTTTATTTTGAAGAGTGTAATATAATCCAGCATAATATCCTTAAAACATTACTGCAACAATCACTGTATCATCCTATAAGTGGAATTGATCTGTAGCACAGGGTTGTGTACTTCACTAAATCACATGCAGTGATTGGTGTTTAGGCCCCCGGGTTCAGAACATCAGATTCTACAGCCCTGGATCGTGGTAAACCTGGTCGTAGCTCTTCTGGTAGGTCTGGCCTGGGTGTTTGTTGCTACACGACCGGACATGGACTACACTGAAGGTAAGTAGACCTATACAGAATGTGTATGATGTAACAGCTAGTTAATGGTGTGTGTGTGTGTGTGTGTGTGTGTGTGTCTGTGTCTGTGTGAGTGTGTCTTATCCTATTCATGTGTCTATTGTCAATTATCTTATTCCTCTATAGTCTACATCCTAACATAAGCACTGTCTTTACTGTCAGAGTTTTTAATGGCGATGGAGGTGGAGGAGTATCCACGTCATGATGAGAAAAATGAGCTGGCAGCCTGACACTGATACATGATTTACATTTATCAATAATCAGAAATTAACATTGTTTTGTGCTAAATGTTTTGAAGTAAACATTTTGTATATTACTGTATTGTTGGGCTTGTTATACTGTATACTGTAGATTATAACCGTGTAAACATATAAACTTTTTTGTTACGTTTTCTGTTTGTATATAAAAGTGTTTATTTTAGAAGTACGACCTAGCTTTTTTGCAGTCCACTTAAATCGTCCTGTGATGTGTTGAATTCTTAAATTTGTTACAACACAGATATTTCATATCTATGGATTCATAAGAACTGTATTTATATTATAATTATTCAAAAATTTGAAAAATGTTGTTTAAAGTACTTTTACCAGAAGTATTGTATTGCATACTGCAGGTATAACATGCAGTTTGTAAGTTGCTTTGGATAGCTAATAAAAGTATGTGCCTGCTTTAATAAATGCAAATAAATGTAGGACACTCCTGTCGATCACTTGATGTTTCATGTCAAATACCCCTTTACAACTAAACGCATCACTAAAGAGCACATATACACAAACACAGCACAAAATTGCCTTTTAATACTGTAATTTCTAACTAGATGTTAAAGGAGTGAAATAATTCTTGATGATGTAAGATATAAGAAGACTGCAACGGACTGTTAGGACAGCTGAAAGGATAATTGGTGTGCACCTGCCCAACCTTCAGGACTTGTACAACTCCAGAGTGAAGAAGCGGACAGGTTACATCATCACAGACCCCGGCCACCACCTGTTTGCATGTCTCCCCTCAGGCAGACGTTACAGATCTGTGCATTAGAACATCTAGATAAACACGGTTTTCCCCCCATGACATCTCCAGCTTAAACGGCTAACAGAGAAATCATCACCTGTCATCTATAATTCATTTTTTAATAACTAATTATAGTCTCGTCTCAAGTATTATGTAAATAATGATACATCTTTTTATTTATACAGCTGCATATACAGTAAATAAAGCACAAATCTGTACATAAATCTTCTGTTCCAGATGCATACCACAATATTATTATTATTATTTATTTGTTATTATTATTTTTTCCTTAGTCTTATTTAAATGTTATTTCTGTTCTCAATGTCATTTATGTATGTATGTTTTTACCAAGAGCTCCACACACTTGGCGAATAAAGTGTGACTTTAAGACAACACAGAGGGCGCAATTTCCAAAGGAATGCGAGACAGAAAGTGCATCTAGACGTATTTTTCCAGTAATGCATTCTTTCAGCGTATATTATGTGTGATAATTCATTTTGATTAAAGAAACATTATTGTTGGCAGGAAAAATGCGAGGAACGAGAGGAAGAAATACATAGTGATAAAGGTTGATTATCTGTTGCTTCATGTTCAACTTAATAAAGGTAGCATTTTGTTATTATATCATATACTGTAATGCTTAGATCGCTGGTTAAATC
Organism: Sinocyclocheilus rhinocerous; assembly: GCF_001515625.1. Taxonomy (NCBI): domain Eukaryota; kingdom Metazoa; phylum Chordata; class Actinopteri; order Cypriniformes; family Cyprinidae; genus Sinocyclocheilus; species Sinocyclocheilus rhinocerous. The sequence continues at coordinate 1,052,086 of NW_015640452.1, forward strand.
ATTAACAACTACAACGACAACAACAACAACAACAAAAAGTAATATATTGTGGAACTCTTTAATACGCTACAAAAGTTTTTGTTTTTGAAAGAAGTCGTCTCTTGCTTACCAAGGCTGCATTTGATCAATATTAATTTCTCATATTGTGAGGTATTATTACAATTTAAAATAACTATTTTATATTTAGATGCATTTTAAAATATTAAGAAACTCAAGAAACATTTTTATTATAAATTCTGAAAAAAAGAATGCTGCTTAATATTTTTGTGGAAACTAAGATACGCTACCATTCAAAAGTTTGAGGTAAGATTTTATACATTTATTTTATTTGTTCAAAAGTGACAATAAAGACATTTGTTGCAAAATATTTCTATTTTAATTAAATTTCGTTCTTCTGAACTTTCATCACAGTTTCTACAAAAATATTAAGCAGCAAAAACTGTTTTCAACGTTTAATAAGAACCATTATTAATAATAGAGCACTAATAATAATTGATAACAACTGAGCAACATATCAGCATAGTAAATTGATTTCTGAAGGATCATGTGACACTGAAGACTGGTGTAATGGTCAGCTTTGCCATCACAGGAATAATTCACAGTTTACATTTAAATTGTAATAATATTTCACATTATTTTAAACTTTTAACCAATAGTGTATGTCCATATATTTTCACATTTAAATGTATATGAAATAGTTACAGAATATGGTATGGTTACGGAATATTGTGCAACATCACTAACTTTAATACAGTTAAACTCATTCACCATAGTAGGATTCGTAAATGCGCTTCCCTGGCTTTCCCCAAAACTCAGCGGGAGGTGAAGCCGCTCTACTTCCTGTCTGTAGTAGCGCGAGGCGGTCGAGTCGGAGGGATGTAAAGATGGCGGAGCTGCAGATGCTGCTGGAGGAGGAAATTCCAGCGGGTCGCGGAGCTTTACTGGACAGCTTCACCAACCTCGAGAGAGTCGCCGAATACTGCGAAAGTAATTACGTACAGGTGAGTGGACGAAGCGTTGCGAATCAGTGCGAATCATACGCGGTGTTTTTGGAGTTGATGTGTGGAGAATGAGCTGGAAGTGTCTGTGTGGTGGCTGTTGATCATCTGTTGAAGCTGAGCACCAACTACTAAATGTATACACGCAACTGCTGCTTCGCCTTGTTGAGATATACCATAAAGTTTATAGTATTCGTAGGTGAAGCTGTAAACTAAGCGAAGGCCACTTCGCAAGAGATGCGCTCAGATTTGCAGTGATTGTAGCGCGTTGATAATAGTGATTACATGATAATCGCGCGTACTGGGAAACTTTGTTCTGTTTTTCCATGTGAGTAAAACAGCTGACAATACAGTTCAAATCAACTCGCCTTTTGTTTTATCACATTTGTAGAAAGGTGACACTTTCTGGTACTCGTGATCCGATCGATAGGGCAAACAAGTGCAGGAGGAATCCGACAGCCTGCTCGAGGCTTATAGGAATTCTTCCATACTGATGTCATATGTCATTAGAGGGTTCTTTAACTCTTTACGATTCTGTAAAGTCTAAACTTTTTTAAAGTCAGTGCATAAGCCTCAATATGTAATCACTTCTGGGATTTGAATTGTGCTTGAACACCCATGTCAGTCTTTATCTAGATTTAATGTATGTATATATATACATACATATATGTATGTATGTATGTGTAGTGCTGGGTAATAACTAGGGATGCTCCGATCAGGATTTTGCAGCTGATACTGAGTACCGATTTCTTGTCATTGTGATCGGCCGATACCGATTCTGATGCTTCACAATATCAAAACTGACGGATTTTCCAAAAGGCTTCGTTGAATAAACATGAGCACATACTGCACGTTTAAAAATCAAAACGAGGCGCGGGTGTTTTTATATCACTATATTTCTGAAGGAAGACTATCTTTAGAAAATTTTTGATGTTGTTTTCATTTCATCTTGCATGTTATATGCCTGATAAAGCAGAGTTTGTGAGCTCAGCGCTGCTTTGTGTACAGCTGTTACCGGGGAAACCTCTGTTTCTCCCGCTTTAAAATGCATTCTGATTATTTGCGTGTGGATAAAACAAATCATAAATGATGCAAATATTAACTACATTTTTTTCATGAGGCAGACGATTTTGCGCGTGTGTGTGTGTTCGTTTGCCTGATCGGGAAGTGACAGTGACCGAAACGGTGACATTCCAGATAAAGTTTGAAAGGTGTAAAGCCTGTGTTAATGCTATTGAGTAGGCTAATATGGCCAAAGAAGATATTTTGTTTTATAAATAAACGTTCATTTAAAAGCAGCCCACGATCAGCGATACGGTTCAGATGAGGTTTTGTTCCGTCCTCCATGCTGTGCCAACTCACAAAAGAGAGAAAGGCTGCAGTATAAACACAAGCACTGACTAGAACGGCCGCGAGCAGCTCCGGTTCCCGTGGAGCCGTAACGCGCCACAGACGTGTGCAGTGAGGCGCAGATCAGCTCTATCAGCTCTAAATCTGCTGTTAAAAATGAACCATCCATTCATCATCTTGTAAAACATACATGACAAATAGGACAAATAGCATTGTTTCTCGAAACGTCATAGCATTTCCACACCAGCGATGACATGACTGTGGCTTAAAATCATTTACGCCCCCACGCATCATGTGCGTGGTCAGGCGTTGACGTCATCAAATTGCGATCGGTTCGTGAGATCGGCCAAATAGTGAGTACCGATCGAGTCATGAAATGTGATTATCGGCCGATACCGATCTC
>NW_015640452.1:1058655-1065865 GCF_001515625.1 Sinocyclocheilus rhinocerous
TCACTGAATCTGCTGTTAAAAATGAACCATCCATTCATCATCTTGTAAAACATACATGACAAATAGCGAATTTTTCATTGTTTCTCGAAACGTCATAGCATTTCCACACCAGCGATGACATGACTGTGGCTTAAAATCATTTAAGTCCCCACGCATCATGTACGTGGTCAGGTGTTGACGTCATTAAATTGCGATCGGTTCGTGAGATCGGCCAAATAGTGAGTACCGATCGAGTCATGAAATGTGATTATCGGCCGATACCGATCTCTGGATCAATCAGAGCATCCCTAGTAATAACTGATTACATGTAATCTGGATTACCTAATCAGATTTCAAAAATTGAGTAGCCTACTTGTAATCAGACTACAGTTACTTTTTTTATTGGTTACGTGATTACATATTATTCACACAGTAGCAATAAATTTATCATAATTTATTTATATAATTCTTCTTTTTCATCTTTTAAATTACACATTAAATTCACATTTCTTATTTACAAGTAACAGGGATTCCCAAACTTTTTATTCTTAGCTGATTCTCCTTCACCTGATATATGAATATTATATATATAATATATGAAGTCCCCCCTTAGATTTTAAGGTAATAAATTAATGGTTACAACCAGGGTTTGAAATTAACACCCGCCAAATGCGGGTAAAAATCAGCTGTGGCGGGTAACGCTGTCAAATCACTAGCCAATTTGGCGGGTTACTTTTCGTAAATTATGTTTACTAATTAATTTCTTGAGGAAGTTCATGTAAGCCAAATCTGCACAGATTTAGTGTAAATACTACTGAATTTGAGACTCATCATGATATATTAAATAAGCCTAATTGCGCAGCATCTGGGCATATCTAGCTTACTTGAACTAAGTAACACATTTACATGTTGACGGTTCTCTGGTTTAAAATTAAATATTTTATCTTTTTTAGTAAGTGTTTTATTTTGGTTGTTGTTGTTGTTAGTTTAAAATAAATTATTTTAATTGTACATTTTTATGATTAATTATTAGCATTTTGTTAAACTCGTGGGAAACTTTAACGGAATATAATGTTTAATGCACTTCATGTTGTTAATATCAACACATGTAGTATATTTCTTTCTATTTGTATTTTTATGTCAATATGGTATGAGATTATCCTATTTAAATCAATGTGATAAATGAGTTCGGTCAAAAGTAATCTAAAAATAATCGAAAAGTAGTCTGATTATATTACCTAAAATGTGTAACATAATTGCGTTACTAACTACAGTTTTTGTCATGTAATTTAGAATCAGTAACGGATTAACTACATTTTGTAAGTAATCTACCCAGCACTATATCTATATATCTACACACGAGCGCGACTTTAGCACTAGATTTAGCAACTTACAGACCCTTTTAGCTGCTTTAGATGAGTACCTCACCTTCAGCATTATAATTATTTCACCCGCACCGGACAGAGACTGAGACGGTGACGCTGCATGTCGTGCCAAACCTCTCACGGCAGCGTCATCAGCTTGAGATCGTTTTTTTTGAGATTGGCCATTTAGAGACCGCCGATCTATCATCCCAACGTGATTATCGGCCGATAATTATCGGTAGCCGATCAATCGGAGCACCCCTAGTCACAGGGCTCTAGACTCATTCTTCCCACTGGTCGCTCTGGTGCGACTTACTTTTTCAGTTGGTTGCACGAGCACATGATTTGGTTGCACTTTTTATTTTATGTATTTATTTTTTGTTTATTTTGCTACAACATGGGATTAATCAATGCATGCTGATAAATAGTTTTTTTCTTTTATCATAGTTTATAGTCATATGGTAAAAAAAGTGGTTAGCATTCAATTTTGTAAACACCATTTCCTTTTTTGCTATGTTATAAGCCAGGCTTCGGACACTTTCACTTTCGAATTTGCGATCTTGGTGTCACGGTTTACAAGAAAAGATAACTAAAACAAATGCTTGAAAGATGGAATCATTGTTATTCTTAATTGAAAAGCACAACAATAAAACTGTAGGCTACAATGACAAACTAACTTATATAACGTTTATTATCAAAAATGAATAAGAGGAGGCATGGCATACACCACATTCTGTATTATATATCGACTAATAAATTACAGAATGTTTAGCAAACACTGAGAAATCAAATTAATAAATAAATTAAAAATTAAAAGAAAGCCTCCATAGTGTAACGTGAGGTGAACAGCAAAGACAACAGGCTTTCACTGTTGTGAAACCCCCCCCAAGAAAACCAACATGTTCACCTTCTCTGGTTTAAGGAGTGGTCTTTTACTTGACTTTCACTTGAAAACCAAATCCTCCATCCGCCATCGTTTCCTCAGTATTCGTGTCATTTTTGCACCTTTGCACTCATGCTGACGTGGCGAGTATAAACCAGGCTATACACCCAAAGCACTGAAAGCGCCACTCTCACGTAATTAGTGAAATCTGACTCCTGCTGCACTGTGCTGCAGCGCACACTGTATGGAGCAGAGCAGACGCTTTGGAGCAGCGCAGACCATGCGCTCACACAAATGCGACCATATCTTAATTCGCACATTCTCAAAAAATCTCGACCATTTTGGTCGCAGTCTAGAGCCCTGGGTCATCAGTGTTAGACAACTGCACATACTGACAAGCGTAGAGCACTCTCTCTGTCCCATTCCACTGTGCGGTTCTTCTGTTGAGACCATCCATGAAGCTATTATAGCCTGCGATAGCCAAAAGCAGTTTTGTGATTCTCAGTATTGATGCATGCATGCTCTCGCTTAGCAGTTCATGGCAATGTTTTTTTAGCGCCAAGGCCAGGTGTTAAATATTTAGATTATTGGCTTTTAGAACAGAGATGTGAATGAAATGAGGGTAATGGTCCTGAAGGCTGTTTGAGTGGATCTGTTATTTTATTTTCCATTTTACTTTCTACTCTCTTGTAAATTGTGTTTTGGGTCAAAATTCTGGGTTCATAGACAAAATCGTTATTAGTGATTGATTACGGTCTACATGGGTAACTGAACTGGGGTGCATTTCCCAAAAGCATCTCTAAGCAACTATGGTCGCAAGTTCCATTGAACTCTATTGGTAACAACGGAACTTGTGACCATAGTTGCTTTTGGGAAACACCCTTGATTAGCCTAACTTAAACAGCACCTCATTAGTGACCATTTGGAGCTCACTATAGGCAGCAGTTGTGTGTGTGACACAAATAACACTCCTCACATGAAGCACACTTGAGGGACTACTCGCAATTGACTTAGGTAGTGTTAATGTTGTGAAAGCATAACATTACATGTGCACAGATATTACATAAAATGTACTCACCAAGGCTGCATTTATTTGATCAAAAATACATTAAAGGGGTCATATGATGCTGCTAAAAAGAACATTATTTTGTGTATTTGGTGTAATGAAATTGTGTTTATGTGGTTTAAGGTTAAGAAAAACACATTATTTTCCACATACTGTACATTATTGTTTCTCCTCTATGCCCTGCCTTTCTGAAACGTGTCGATTTTTAGAAAGGTGATCGGTCTGAAAAGCGAGGTGTGCTCTGATTGGCCAGCTATCCAGTGCGTTGTGATTGGCCGAATACCTCAAGCGTTTGACGGAAATGTTACGCCCCTTACCATATTGTGATGCCCACTTGAGGGACTACTCGCAATTGACTTAGGTAGTGTTAATGTTGTGAAAGCATAACATTACATGTGCACAGATATTACATAAAATGTACTCACCAAGGCTGCATTTATTTGATCAAAAATACATTAAAGGGGTCATATGATGCTGCTAAAAAGAACATTATTTTGTGTATTTGGTGTAATGAAATTGTGTTTATGTGGTTTAAGGTTAAGAAAAACACATTATTTTCCACATACTGTACATTATTGTTTCTCCTCTATGCCCTGCCTTTCTGAAACGTGTCGATTTTTAGAAAGGTGATCGGTCTGAAAAGCGAGGTGTGCTCTGATTGGCCAGCTATCCAAATATTGTGAAAAAGTACTACAATTTAAAAATAAGTATTTTCTATTTAATATATTTTTCAATATAATTTATTTGTATGTTGGCAAAGCTGAATTTTCAGCGTCATTACTCCAGTCTTTGATCCTTCAGGATTCATTCTGATTTTCTGTGGATACATTTGTTTTCAGGAATAGAAAGTTCAAAAGAACAGCATTTGTTTGCAACATTATAAATGTCTTTGCTCTCACTTAATTTAGTGTCTTTTTGCAGAGTAAAAGTATTAATTTCTTTTTTTATTGATGCTTATTGTCTGCCATCTGGGATGGATTTTTCAACTGCGCTTGTTGCATTGCGTTGTGGGATTGTCTTTGTAAACAATTCATGCAGTGGTGTCTTGCATGTGAATGAACAATTTTAGAAAGAAGCGTAAATTTGCTGCCTACCTATACAGCCTTCAGATTAGGCCTAATCCTACTGTTGCCTGTTCCAAGGCAGCAAGTCAGTTGTAGTCATTGATAGTCATTGATATTAATCAAATGCGATTGTCATGCGCATCTTGTCAGTAAAGCCGGTTCTGTAATCAGTAGTAAATCTCCATCACATGCTTTCAGATGGAGCAGCATTTACTACACAGAGCCGTAGTTCACTGACAAGCTACGCAAAAGCGTGTTCATAATCACAGACGATATAATCGCGCGATAATGAAATCGAAGAAATCGTTCTGCAATTATGAACGCGGTTTGTGCAGCTTGTCTGTGTAGTAAATGCTGCTCCATCTGAAAGCATGTGAAAATAACACATTTAATAACATGTTTTTACTCCAAACTCACTTCATAACGTCAGTCGAGTGTTTGAAGTAAATCCTTCTGTGAGATGATGTGGTTTCTTACACAGAATAAGGCACGCAACATATTTCATAGTATTCTAAGCAGTGATAAAGGCTTATGTTCACTGTTCATTTTTTATAAATATAGGATTTGTATTAAATCTATATTCATTCATATAGTCAAATCGAATCGAATATCGAATCGAAAATCGAAATCGAATCGAATTGAGAGCTTGAAAATCGATATCGAATCGAATTGGAACATCTGAATCGATACCCAGCCCTACTTTATTATAATAAACATTATAATAAGACAAACACAGATAAACCATATATTGTCGTAGTCGTGTGATTATTAATCACGTTGAATCAATGAAAGCAGTTAAATCTTTTGTTTATTCAGAAACCGTTATAGGGATTTCCTGGATTTCTTTTGCCAGGCGTATTTGGAGTTTCAGCGCGAGAGCGCCCTCTGGCATTCGGGTGGAGATTTACTACTGATCACAGAACCGTGCTTCACTGAAAGATATGGATGACAATTGCAGCTTCTGCCTAATCGCGATTTATCGCCTTTGCGATTTAATTTCGATTAATCGTGCAGCGCTAGGCAACATAATTCATAGTATTCTAAGCAGTGATAAAGGCTATGCTGATTAGCATTGCAATATTATATACTTTATTATACTAAAAATTATAATAAGACTAACTCAGATAAACTATATATTGTCATAGTCGTGTGTTTATTAATCACGTAGAATGAATGAAAGCAGATAAATCTTTTGTTTATTCAGCAACCACTATAGGGATCTCTTGATTTCTTCTGCGGGGTGTATTTGGAGTTTCAGTGCGAGAGCGCCCTCTGGCCTTCGGGTGGAGATTTCCTAATGATCACAAAACCACGCTTCACTGAAAGATATGCATTACAATCGCAGCTTCTGCCTTATCGTGATTTATCGCCTTTGCGATTTAATTTCGATTAATCGTGCAGCCCTAGTCATTGATCAAAACTGAACCAAACAGTTTGGTTTCCATTGACTTCCATTGTATGGACCAAAAATACAATGAAAGTCAACGGGAAACAAAACTGTTTGGATACCAACATTCTTCAAAATTGTACAGGTTTTGAACCACATGAGGAGAGTAAATTCTAGCTTGTACTTATTTGAACAATGCCTCAAACTTGGTATTACAAGCACTTCCTGTGTCTGTTTGCCTTTTTAAGAAGAATCGCTTTATGTATTCCCCAATTGTAAGTGGCTTTGGATAAAAGCGTCTGCAAAATGACTAAATGTAAATGATGACAGAATTTTCATATTTGGGTGAAATATTCTATAAGTCATATTGGAAAAGAATATCCATGCCGTCTAAAGGTTAGATTGGTGAAACTGAAAATTTTCCATTCTGGGACTGCCTTCTTTGAAACCAGTGTTACGTTTTGGAACAGTTTGATTTAGGGCTGGGCGGTATATCGTGTTTGTACGATATATCGATTAGGGGTGTCGAAATTAATCGTTTCTACGATGCATCGCGATGCAGACAAGGACGTCATTTGTCGCGGTAGCATACATTAGGCGCGTTCGGCTTGAAGCGCCGCTGCGCAGAATGATCAGTGTATGACATCCAGTACCACGAGAGCGATAAGAGAGCAGACGGATCCTTATGCTTTTGAATCGCTCTCGAGGTTGCTATCATACACTGATCATTCTGCGCAGCACTGCTTCAAATCGAACGCGCCTAATTGCGGAGGGAGGCGAGACGCGAGTGCGAGTAATTACAAATGCTCCAACTACTTTAAAAACCAACATCTGGGCACATTTCGGCTTTTATGAACAACCTGGTAAGCACGACCTGGAAGAAGACACACGCTGTCTGTAAATCATGTCACGCACAATAAAATATGCAGGGGGTAATACCACTAACTTGAGAAACCACGTCAGGTACAGTTCATATATCAGTCTGACTGCTTGTATTTATTGACAAAATTGTATACATGTTAAGTAAAATTGAAAATTGAGGATGCAGTGCATCGTCAATGCATTGTGATGCATCGTGATACTGAATTGATTAATCGTAACCGAACCGAACCGTGAGACTAGGGCTGTGCAAACAATCGAATGCAATTTTCATGCGCATCTCATCAGTAAAGCCGCTTCTGGTGATTAGCGGCTTTAAAGAGGCTTTACTGACGAGATTCGCATGAAAATCTCATTCGATTTTTTGCCCAGCCCTACGTGAGACCAGTGTAGGTTCACACCCCTAATTAGGGCTGGACAATAATTCAATATCAATATGTATCGCGATATAATTTTTTTCAATAACGGTGATATGATTTTTAAACACATTTCCGATATTTCGATATACATTACCAGTTTCCCATACATTGATTTATTTGTGCCGTTTGACTTCGTTGAATAAACATGAGCACTGCACATTTCAAAATC
>NW_015640452.1:1065955-1069541 GCF_001515625.1 Sinocyclocheilus rhinocerous
CTGCACGTTTCAAATTCATAACACGGCGCGGGTGTTTTATATGACTGTATCTCTGAAGGGAATTGACTGTCTTCAGAAAAGTTTCGATGGCATTTTCATTTGATCTGATAAAGTAGCATTCATGAGCGGAGCTGCTTTGATTACAGCCATTACTGGAGAAACCGCTAGTTTTATCACTCTAAAAGCGCCTCCTGCTGGCAGAGTATCAGTTTTCATTTTAAATAAGCCCGTCTCCAGCAACATTTCCATCGTTTTTGTTGTTCAATTTTTTTGTTTTCTGCAGCGACTCGGAGCACTTTTCATACCCTTTTTTTCTGCTGCGGAGAAGGTGAATAATCCAGTTTGTTCTAAACATGTGACAAGCTTCATAATAAGGCCTTTAAAAATTGGCAAGACATAGTATAATTTATAGTTTTGCATAGTTTAAGCGGCTCGGCCCGTCATATGCTCTGACAGAAAGGCTGCATGTGCCACTGACAGAGACACTAGGTTACTCGCGCTGGATGGACAAACATTGGTTTTGTTGGACAACATTGGGCGGTAAGTGAAATACATATATTTTAAATACAGATTTTTTTTAATCCAAACACAAAAACGAAAATACCGAGACATACACCGTATATCGCGAATCGGCCCAAAAATACCGAGATATAAATTTTTGCCCATATTGCCCAGCCCTAGTTTGCATTGGGAAGGTTCCTATGATGCCTAAAAATGCTGTTCTTCTAAGGTAGCTCATAGGTTTTGGGCCAGAGCTAGAAAGGAAGGATAAGAAGGAAGAAGGAGTCTAAACTATGGTCGCAAGTTCCATTGAACTCTATTGGTAACAATGGAACTTGTGACCATAGTTGCTTTTGGGAAACACACCCCTGATTAGCCTAACTCAAACATCACCTCATTAGTGACCATTTGGAGCTCGCTATAGGCAGCAGTTGTGTGTGTGACACAAATAACGCTCCTCACATGAAGCACACTTGAGGGACTACTCGCAATTGACTTCGGTAGTGTTAATGACATAACATAGTGTTAATGACTATGACTTCGGTAGTGTTAATGACATAACATATATATATTAAATACAGATTTTTTAAAAATACAAATACAAAAACGAAAATACTGAGACATACACCGTATATCGCGAATCGGCCCCAAAATACAAAGATATAAATTTTTGCCCATATCGCCCAGCCCTAGTTTGCATTGGGAAGGTCCCTATGATGCCTAAAAATGCTGTTCTTCTAAGGTAGCTCATAGGTTTTGGAACAGAGATAGAAAGAAAGGATAAGAAGGAAGGAGTCATGGTTATGCTTGTATAGATTATTAGCTCTGTTAATTAAAGAGATGTCAGACTGTTTGGTTTTTCATCACATCAGTTGCTTATCTTTATCAGGCAAATCATATGCTTGCTTTCATTCCCTCAAGCAAGCTTTCTAGGCCTGCATGTCAGATTTGAGTCTGTGAACACCAGTGATTGGCTGTAGTCCTGAAGTGTCAGTGCTTGGATTATAGAGAGAAAGATGGAGATGACAAGCCTGTGGGCAGTTTTTCATGTATGTAATGAGTAGGACTGGGTATCGATTCAGATATCCCGATTCGATTTTGATTCGCAAGCTCTCGATTCGATTCGTTTCTCGTTTTTTTTTTTATTACATTCAGTGAATATAGTTTTAATACAAATGCTATTGATATTTCTAAAAAAATTAACAGTAAACATCAGTTTACAAATAGTGAATTAATAAAAAGAAATTAAGAACCACATGCCTGTATTTTAAACCTATTCATTCTTTTGTATAGGGTCCTTTTTAAACAATAGTAGGGCCCTATAAAATGTTCTTAATTTTTCTGGTAATCAGATGAAGGCATAAAACATTAATTTAATTTATCCTAATCAAATGAAAATTAAACCCGAAAACTGTGCGCCGCGCCATCCGCCATTCATTCATTGCAGAAATCATGGCGCCTTATGCGTGATATCAAATGCTTCCGCAGATTTATAGTATTACTATAGCATTTCACCTGAGCATTGCGAATCACACGTATGGCCATGATAAGCGCTGAATGAATGACAGGCTTTCTGTTGTAACATCGCGCAAGGTAAATAAGGGTGACATCTAGTGGAGAAGACTAATGATAAGATTCACGTTAATCAGATCTTGTTTTAAATGTGCTGAAATAAATCCCGGAAAAGATAGATTCGCGGCTTTTGAGAATCGATATCGAATCGATGTCATTTAAAAAAACGATTAATCGAAAAATCAATTTTTTTGCCCAGCCCTAGTAATGCGTGTTTGTGGTGGGCTATTGTATCCATTCCAGGTTGTTCCAGCTTGTTTTGATTATCACTTGCTGAAGAGAGTCCCAGTTGTAATTGGATCCATGTTTGGATGATGTGAGATGAGTGGTCCGCTCTGAATCCTAATGGAATCTTGGAAGGTGGGGACGCCCTTCCAAAATGTTTGTTTTAATGGCAGCCATGGAGATAACATGACACACACTTTTCTTCTGGCTTCGGTTCCAAGTTGAGAAGGCGCTGGAACAATCACAGCTTTTCATATTCCCTGAGGCAAAAAAAAGTTTATTTATTTGGAGAAACTCATTAGTTATAGACCTTGATTCATTAGGCTAAAGAGCACAGTGACTCAACAGTGCTGTTGCCTCCAAAACTATGAGATGTTCTGACGCAGACTGGGTTGCTCGCACATATTTCCAAGTAACTCACTATTCAGTGCATTGCACTACTTTGCAACAATATTGAATTTACAGACCTTGAGAAAGCAATCTTCTTCAGGGTTTCCAAGGGTCCTTACAAAGTATCTTAAATCAAATTTAAGGTCATAAAAGTCTAAAATATCTGTAATGGTTTAACAAAAGTCTTAACTGCTATTAAAGAAACATTTCACCGAAAAATGAAATTTTGCTGTTAATTTACTCACCCTCAGGTCATCCAAGATGTAGATGACTTTTTTCTTGAGTAGAACAGTAAAGAAGATTTTTAGCTGTAACTGTAGTCCTTGGTGATTCATAAAATGCAAGTCAGAGGCTGCCCCGTGTTTGAGAATAAAGAAAAAGCATGTCAAGGAACACAAAATTTATACCTGTGCCTCCTGACGATAAATTTAGGGCTTATGAAGTGAAACGATCGGTCTGTGCAAGAAACTAATCATTATTTACAACATTATTACCTGTAATCTATAGCCTCAGGCAACAGAGAAATCCTAAATTCCTTGTCAGTTATTCCATGTCTTCCCCAGCCTGTTTAATAAAGTATCTGAGATGCACTATTTATTTTGAGATTGTTTGTATTGGTGAATTGTTTTGTATGAACATCCAATATTAATTTTATTTGTGTTGGTCTTTGAAAGGTCTTAAAGTCTTAAATTTAATATTAAAAACTAGGGATGCTCCGGGAAAAAATGAGTTTTTTTCCCCCTCATTTAAATAAATGTAGAATTTATATATCTCTGTGTGTGGAACTGATAATCATTCTTTCACAATCTACTAGATACAGACTACTTCATTATAAAGAAAAATAAAATAAATATGAAAAAATATAGGCCTATGTATATTTATAATCTATGACAAAAAT
>NW_015640452.1:1071368-1071572 GCF_001515625.1 Sinocyclocheilus rhinocerous
CAGAATGATGCGCTTGAAGCAACATGGCGTCACAGCCTGACGCGTGTTGTTTCAAGCGCATCATTCTGCACACCGGATGCGCACATTGTAAGCTCTTCGTGTTAAAAACTGCAAAACACAAAGGGAAGAGAAATTGATGCGTCGCAACAGTTATTGAGCCTTTCTTTTAACAGTTTTAAATTTCAGTTACTGTGCACGTTAAAA
>NW_015640452.1:1071634-1071838 GCF_001515625.1 Sinocyclocheilus rhinocerous
TCACATTAAGCTATCGTATGGCTTCAGAAGTAACACAGAATAATTCGCACAATCGGAAAAATTAAATAAAATAAAATATCGGATTTGGATCGGCCCTCTCTGACCGATACCCGATCCGGGTTAGGCTAACCCTAACCCTAACCTTGTTTTAACAATCAGACACAATAAAAATTAAACAAATATCTAATTTCTAATGTTTTATAT
>NW_015640452.1:1071874-1079164 GCF_001515625.1 Sinocyclocheilus rhinocerous
ACCCATTCAAGATCTTCTCCACATTTCTCTAATATTTTGAATGAATAACGCAGCAGCGGCGCGTCTCGTGGGCTAGACTAACAAAACATTAAAATGCAACAACGTCACTTACATCATCACCGCATCTCACGCGCCACTGATGACGCTCCCTGATGCACACCTAACATTCAAATGTAAATGTTTATTTTAAATTCAACTAATACTCGTTCTTTATTAACAATCTCCTCATCACAGGCAGGCACAGCACTCATTTCAGCATGTGTTTGTGTGTGCTGTCTGTGTCACTCATAGTACGTGCTTATATCGTGTGCTATATCGAACAGTTTTTCTATCGATATCAAAGAAGGTGTACCGTCGATAAATATCGATACCGTTTTATCGCCCAGGCCTAGTAATAAGCTATAGCTGATAATTGTCAGTGCTATTCTTCTCAGAGTGTTTTGTACAACATATCATGCTGAGTTCACTAGCAGCAGGACGGTCCTTCCAGAAGGAGCCATAATTAGACTGTAAACATGATGGATGCAGAAATGATGGTGTCTGTGCTGCCTGACAATTGAACATGAATGAATGACGTGTCAAAATGAAGGGTGCTAAAAGTGGTTTTCTGCACATGCTCGCTCTAGTGGGGGTGGACGAATAGAAACTGTCTGTAATAAACCCTCAGATTTATCTTCTCAGAGTGTGTGATTGAATTGTTATTATTCACAGAATGGGTTTGTATGTGTTTAACTGCACTGGATGTACTGTGACCAGGCCATTATCACAGAGGATAGTTTGTCAAGTCGATGCCAGACTGAGTCTTTGAGAAGAAAGCCTCTCCTTTTATGGACAGGATGGCAGTTGGTTTCTTTCATCTCCTGGCACTAGGATTCTTTTCTGTGCGGGCAAACTCTGTGACTACTCACAGGAGAATAAAGATTTGCTTTGTTCGTTTGCTTTTTTTGTATTGTGTTTTCAGGTTATAAACCAGTCAAAGTAAAGTTCTTTGCTAACGAGATGCCTGTCGATATTTCAGCCAAACAAATTTTACATGTTTGCTATATATAGACCCATTTGGAGTATTTTTTTAAAACAACTTCTCAGATATGCTTTTCAGTTGTTAGTCATTTGATTGCATCATTAATGGCAATGAGGCATTTAGAGTGTGAATCAGATGTTTGTTGCCATTTGGGAAAGGGACAGCAAGGCCCATATTTCACATTTTAGTGGGGAGTAATTCACCATCTGAGTGCGCCTTTTTATCCATCTTTCGCGAAGAATGGAGCTGCGTTGGAGCCCCACCCATGTGCATGCTGCCTCAGGGGATTTCACACAAAGACACCCCAAAACTTTGGTGTTTCAGGACCCTTCAGAAAAACACACATTTCTGCAGTGACATTTCTTTGGTAAGCACACTGATATTATGTCAAATAAGAAGTAAATGTATCGTTTTTTTGTGTATGAACAAATAGTTTCTCATTTTATATCATTTTCCTTTAAGTGTTAAGATGAGTTTTATTAGCTTGCACACAAAGCTAATCTCAAGGTCAAACCATTAGCCTTACTGAAAGATAGACTGCCAACGAATTAAGCATGTGAACTACTAACACTAAGTGTTTTTTTTATTCATTTTATATTAATTTACCAATAAATGCACGATAAATTATGTAGAGCATATTATTTTAATAAATTAACTATTTTTAAAGAATGGCTTAAATGTTACAGTGCCACAAAACACTTGCAAACTACACACTGTTTAGCACCATTATATAATAAATGTCTGCTAGTGTATCATTTGATTGAAGATGTTGAGCACAGGTTTATCCTTTGCAGGGCAAACCTTTTTTAACAAATGATTTTTTTTTTGTAAACAATGTCAATATCTATGAAAAACACCTAAACTTAGATTTTGGTGGGCTTAATGGGTACACTTACCCTATTCAACAATTATTTTTAGCAAAATCACTTAATTTTATTTAATGCAATAGGTACAAGTATGTAAGATATGCCTTTTAACTAGATTTTCACTGTATTTTGTGTTGCTTTTTTAACCTAACATTTTGAATTTCCTTTAAAAATGTCTGTTTCTTTATTCATCATAGTTCAAGATTTCAGGGCATATGCACTACCATTCAAGTTTTGGTCAGTAAGATTTTTTTAAAAGAAGTTAATACTTCTGTTCAGCAAGGATGCATTAATTTGATCAAAAGGAATGGTAAAGACATTCATAATGTTACAAATAATTTCTGTTCAACTAATCTTGAATAAGGTCATGGTTTCCACAAAAATATTAAGCTGCACAACATTAACACTACTCAACATTGGTAAGAAATGTTTCTTGAGCTGCAAATTGGCTAGAATAATTTCTGAAGGATCATGTGACACTAAAGACTGAAGTAATGGCTGCTGAAAATTCAGCTTTGCCGTCATAGGAATAAATTGCATTTTAACATACATTCAAATAGAAAACAATATTTTACAATATGACTTGATTTTACTAGTAATTGTTAAATATAATAAAATAATATAAAATATTTGTGTTTGTTAAAAGGTCTATATTGTGAACCTTTAGTGTTTAGGCCACATATGACATTTATTTTTTCTGCTCCAATTAAATTGTTCTGGTACTTTTTTCTTTCTTTCTTATTTTTCTTTCAATTCTAGTTTGTGTTAGAGTCCCTTCATGATCTTGAATCTCATGAAACATTTTGTTAGTCAAAACGGTGCTGAGGTTTGGCTTTTGTGAGGAGAATGCTGTGTTGTGTGTGTGTGTGTGTGTGTGTGTGTGCATACAGGATGCTGTGCCTTATATATATCCACGACCACCACTGTCAGCCAGCCAGTCTGCTCATGTGAAGTACAGGTGACTGTGTTCCAGGTTAATTATCTGTTTAATGATGGTTTCATTAAAGCCTTGTTTCCCCGACAATAGATGCAATAATTATACTTAGTGCTGGGCTGTATGACCAAAAATTTATATCACGGTATTTTTCAAAATTATACCGGTTTCACGGTACATGACAGTATTTTTTTTTCATGCATGACCGGGTGTTAACCATATTTTCTACTGATTGAGAGAGGAAATACTGCAGTATATTGACTCCCTCACCACAGTGCAACAGTGAAAAAGGGACCCCTTTCAAACAGTGTTGCGTTCCAAACATTGTTTAAGCGACATACACCGGTATTGCGGTATTTTTAAAATTCATATCATAACAAAAATAAACACCGGTATTCGGTATGAACCGGTATACCACCCAGCACTAATTATACTCAGACGGCCACTAGCACCTCAAACAATTTGCAGCAATAAAGCCATATACCAAACATGACCTGTACTTGTACTTAAATCCCTGTGCAGTTCATATATTTTCTCTGTCTCTGAACTCTTTCTTGTTTTTCCAGTCATTTAAAAATGACACCGATCACTCTAGCAGCTGAAGCCATACACTTGCTTTCCACGTTTGGCTGCCTTTTTCTCTCCCTCTGAGTCTTTGTCATCAGACCGTCTCTAGTCTTTTATGTGGCTGACGTACCGACAGGCAGCAGTTATGGTGACATGAGCCATAATTATCCTGCAATACAGAGAGAACCTCTGGAAGACAGATGCTGATATTTCTCATCTTGGCCAGTTCTGCATTGATATGAAGATGAGTCTGTGTGTGTAGGAGGAGAGACGGTGTGGGCTGCTTTGATTCTTGGTTTAGTCTTCCACATCTGTGATACATCCTCGACTGCACGTTCACATGACAACGCATCAGTGTTGTGTGCACTGTTTTCAAACTCTAGCAAACTCATCATTTAAGTAGTCAAACTATCCATTTGAAGGAATGGTTATATTGAAACGTAACTTTTTAATTATGCAATTATAGCAATATAATTAATTTAACATAAGTATTTCATAAGTATAACATAAGATTAGTATTAGGGATGTAACGATTAACTGCGAGCCAGTTGAAAATCGATTCAAATATGTGACTATTCAAATCGGTTGAGATGCTAAACAAATCGCGATTCGTTTAGGTGTAGGAGTTTATATGAATGCATGCAGGGGAACTTACTGTCTTTAGAAAAGTTTAGATGGTATTTTTTCTTAGCATGTTTCTAAAGCAGTTCTCTACGCTGCTTGGCTAAAAATAGTACGTTGGCACAGTAGGGCTGGGCGATAATTCGATAACGGTAATTATCACGATATAATTTTCTTCGATAAAACGATATGAAGATTTCTATAAATGTTCGATATACTGTTTATGCGCCAAAAGCGGAACGAAACCGCGTGACTCATTTGAATCGTGAACCATTGGTGACAATGGTTCAACGATCAACTTAGGCTTACGATGCTTTTGGGAAATGCAGCCTAGATGCGTTTACTCGGTCACACAAGCATTAAGCAGCGCTGTGAGATCCGCCACACGGACCATTTATCCGCTCGGATCACAGTTCAAACTGCCGCGAGGCGCGAGCTCACTAGAGCAGGGCTGCGTTTCCCAAAAGCATCGTAAACCTAAGTTGATCGTAGCTCCATTGGTGACAATGGTTCAACGATCAACTTAGGCTTACGATGCTTTTGGGAAATGCAGCCTAGATGCGTTTACTCGGTCACACAAGCATTAAGCAGCGCTGTGAGATCCAGTGTGAAGCGCTTGAATTCAGCGATGAACACAAATGACTCTGTGAGTTAATCTAGTTTAAAGCCAAACAGGAGAAACACTGTGTGCAACGAGACAGTCAGAAGGCTTTTCAATCTACAAACCACCATCATTTACCATGGATTTACTGTAGTAACACTCACTGCACCCATGGCATTGTGGCAGAAATTTGGGATATTCACAGTGAATTTTATTAAAAGAATAATGGTATATAATTGTAGTATGTACAGGTGCATCTCAATAAATTAGAATGTCATGGAAAAGTTCATTTATTTCAGTAATTCAACTCAAATTGTGAAACTCGTGTATTAAATAAATTCAATGCACACAGACTGAAGTAGTTTAAGTCTTTGGTTCTTTTAATTGTGATGATTTTGGCTCAGAGCTCACTAGAGCAGGGCTGCGTTTCCCAAAAGCATCGTAAACCTAAGTTGATCGTAGCTCCATTGGTGACAATGGTTCAACGATCAACTTAGGCTTACGATGCTTTTGGGAAATGCAGCCTAGATGCGTTTACTCGGTCACACAAGCATTAAGCAGCGCTGTGAGATCCAGTGTGAAGCGCTTGAATTCAGCGATGAACACAAATGACTCTGTGATTTAAACTAGTTTAAAGCCAAACAGGAGAAACACTGTGTGCAACGAGACAGTCAGAAGGCTACTGATTTTTAAACTTGCAGTACGTGCTCATGTTTATTCAACGAAGCCTTTTGGAAAATCGGTGTGTAAGTGAACGTGATGTTAGACAACTTTCAGGTTATTTCCGATGGTTTTTAAGAACATTCTTTTCAGGAATAAGTTTCGTCCTTAGAACAAAATATAAGAACTTTTTTTGGAATACAAAATATTCTTCACTTCATTCGTCATGAAAAAAGAAAACACTTTCACACTTCATTGAAAATAAAAAGAAAACAGCAGTTAGGCAGTATACAACATTAGTCTAGAGATTGTTTCATAAACAACATGTACTATACCTGATATTCAAATAAACTGATATTGAATTGAATTGTAAAGAGAATCAAATCAAGAGCTTGTGAATCAAAACTGGATTGATTAGATAAATCTGTCAGTACTCAGCCCTAATGAGCAATGAGAGTGATGCTTAGTTTCTGTCGTCTGTTGAACACAAAAGATATTTTGAAGACTGCATGTAACCGAACAGTTGACGGTAGCCATTGACTTCTATAGTATGGGAAAAAAAAATAAGCCAGTGGCTACTATCAACTGTTTGATTACCTACATTCTTCAAAATATCTTCTTTTGTGTTTAACAGAAGAAAGAAATTCATACAGATTCGGAACAACTTGAGAGAGTGTAAATAATGACAGAATTTTATTTTTAGGAGGAAAATATCCCTTTAAGAGTATTTGAATGGCTGGCAGCAATATATAGAAAGCGGGGGATGGATGTCCAATGAAAGCCAAAAATCTTGCTGAAATGACAAAGAAATGTATTACTCTTTTTGAAAGCCTTATTGAAAAGATCCCTCTGAATGTACAGATTTGCTCAGTTGAATTACTGCACTACTTGAGACATCCAGTGATTACTGCTTCCGCTCATCTGTAAGGTTCATTGCTTTCAGTTGAGCTGAGCTACAGTCACGCTTCTGAAAAGTGTAGTCACGTCAGTAACATCACCATCAGTCTGACACCCTGTTTGAAAAGCTCTTACTGTTGAAAGAGGTCTCTGGAGAGGTGTCTGATGAAAAGAGCTGTGAGCTCTGTTCATTAACATGAGGAACAAAAGTCTCATCAGCGTCTCTTGTTCTACCCACCTGTTTGTTTTCAGAGAGTAATTATTTGAGTCATCACTGAAAAATCAGTGTGACCTTCTGCTGTGGTCAGTGCTGTAAGCATACGGAGCAGTCATTAACGGGCACGCTACCCACGAGCCCTGCCTCCATTTGTGTGTGATTGAAACTAGTGGTCGACCGATATTGGTTTTTTTGACAGCCGATGCCAATATCTTGGAAAGCAGGGTGGCCGATATAAAGACGATATAGTTTTATTTATTTTAATTAGTATTTAAGGAATTTGAAATCATTTGAAAATTGATTAAAAATACATTTGTAAAATAAACATACTTATACTTTAGATGACCGATATTTGAAAAATGCCAAGTATCGGCCGATATATGCACAAAAAAAACAAGCATACAGAGTACCAGCGTAGGCTGATTCATAAGCAATTGACTCTGATCATTTGACTAACTCACTGAACCACTAACCTTGCCCGACTTGAAAGTTTTATGTATTTAAGGTTCACGATACTGAAACATGTATTATCACTAACTGATTGTACGCAACGTATACACAGCAAAAAAGTTAAGACAAATGTGCACTGCCGTTCAAAATATTTTTAAAAGGAATAGGTGTTCGTTGGAGTTTCCCCTCTTTTCCTCGCTTTCCTTCGCTTTTAAATAGCTTAAAGGGGGTCATATGATGCGATTTCAAATTTTCCTTTCTCTTTGGAGTGTTACAAGCTCTTGGTGCATAAAGAAGATCTGTAAAGTTGCAAAGACTAAAGTCTCAAATCCAAAGAGATATTCTTTATAAAAGTTAAGAGTCAACCATGCCCTCCTAAAACGCCTAGTTTAAACACACCCCACATGTCTACGTCACTGTGTGGGAAGATTTGCATATCACCGCCCAAATGTTCAC
>NW_015640452.1:1079798-1083576 GCF_001515625.1 Sinocyclocheilus rhinocerous
TCCCCACTGGATGCAACAAATGCCTCGTTTATAATGGGTTTTAATGTTTTTGTCTTGTCGCTCCGGCCGGGACACTGCATCCCAGTATGGTAAGGGGCGTAACATTTCCGTCACACGCTTGAGGTATTCGGTTAATCACAACGCACTGGATAACTGGCCAATCACGGCACACCTCTCATTTTCAGACCGATGAGCTTTGGCGGGGCATAAAGGAGAAACAGTAATGTACATTACGTGGAAAATAATGTTTTTTTTTAACCTTAAACCGCATAAACACATTTCATTACACCAAATACACAAAATAATGTTCTTTTTAGCAACATCATATGACCCCTTTAAAAATGCCTGTGCGCATTTTACTTTCACTTTCAAATAAGCAGCAATTCCATGTCAGTTGCTTGAATGGACAACAACAAAACAGTACAACGACAAACTCACTTATATTAAACATAGAACTTTTATTAACAAAACAAATAAAAATACACCAAATAAATAAGAAATATATAGACGTTTATTAGCAAAATAAATAAGAAAGTTGGAGGCACGGCATTTGCCGTGTTTAAAGGGGTCATTGGATGCCCATTTTCCACAAGTTGATATGATCCTTTAGGGTCTTAATGAAAAGTCTGTAACATAGTTTGGTTAAAATTTCTCAATGGTAGTGTAAAAAAATTTTTTTTTTACCCTGTAAAAAAACAGCTCTTTTCAGAGCAAGCCATTTTGTAGCATTTTCCTTTAAATGTTAATGAGCTCTGCTGACCCCGCCCCTCTCTTCCGAGCTGCTCTCACAGACTGTTTACTTTAGCTGTATTCATCGTGAAACTTGCTAATTAGCACATTATTAGGAAAGGCGATTTGCAAAGATTCATTGAAAAACCCTATACTAACTTCTTCTGTAGGTGAAGCTGCATCACGAATGATTCGCGCGAAGATAGATGCATTTAGGTAGATCGGGGGCTCATTCCCTTCAAAAAAAAAATCGTAATCCACTGCGTTTTCAGCGGCTCAGATGTCGGAAGTAAATGACGACTGCTATGTTTATTATTACATCCAACAACAGAACACCTCAATCACTTAGGAGTCATTCTTGTCTACATCTGCTCCAGCGTTGAAACAATGGCAGACTGATGACGGCTCACTCAGGGCGTGTCTAAGGTAAGACACCAGTCCAGTCTGTGCTGAAACGCTACTGTCAATCAAACTATCGTGGGAGGGGCCTGTTTTTGTGACATCACACAGACAGGCATCTGAGATCGGCTCGATTTGAGAAAAGTGTAAAGATTTTAGTAGATTTAAAAAATAAAAAATAAACACTGGGTGGATCTTTATCATTATAGGGTGGTTGTGTACACACACTGCCAACACACATTTCAGTTCAAACAAATGTTCAAACAACTTGTAAAAGTGCATGTAGCATCCAATGACCCCTTTAAATAAAGTAAAAATCAGCAAACACTGTGGAACCAAATAAATAAGAAACTAATATTTAAAAAAAATCCAAAATCACCTTAGATAAACGGCAAAAGTCAACAGGCTTTTCAAAATCCAAAATCTATTTGCATTGTCAGTCAGCTCGACTCACTGTCCTCACGTGATAAATGAAATCTGACTCCTGCTGCTGGTCTGTGATCCGACTGTCGTTCGACACACTGTGTTGAGCAGCCGCGTTCAGTTTTTAATTCTAGTGTCTGTTCTCTAACTGAACTAAATTATTTTTATTACTATTAAAAATCAGAATGACGGTGGCGGGCGGTGCCTCGGTTGGCAAGAGACGTAACCGGTGTTGTGGCTTAACACCGGTAACACTATTGCAGCAAGCCTAGTATTGAAGGTGGAAGAGAGCGCTGTATGAATGTACTCCCCCCACTTACAATTCCTGCCAGTACTGAGACTCGAAACCACAACCTTTGGGTTACAATTCCGACTCGTAACCATTAGGCCCCGACTGCCCCTGACTGCCCCTTCAGTCTATCCAGTCATCCAGATTCTCATACAGTGTAACAGCCAGTCACTCACAAGAAAAATGGCCCTAGTTATTGACATCTAATGCTGTTTCTGTGGGGAAAAAATAAGTGCTTCGATAACAAATTGTATTGTGAAAAGTGCTGTGTCTACTAGGTTTTATGGCTGACAACCTGACAAAACCTCAATTTGGTGAAAAATCATTTTGGAGTGAACATGTTCTGAGATGTTTTGATTTTCTCTTTGTGTGTTTTAATGAGTTTCTCAGTTCTCTACTGAAATGCGTAGGAGTGATACTATATTCAGTAGTTGTTCTCAGTGTGTCTGTTCACCTGAGCATCTCATGAGTGGCGCATCACAGCAGTTGTGAGGGACGTGTTTCCACTCCAGACGCTGTTGCTCATAGTGTTGAAGGGTCAGCTCTGTGTGGGATGGTCTCTCCTCCTCCTCTCTCTCTCTGCTCAGATGCAGCTGTGATGTCATCAGCGTGGGTCAGCGCACTGCATCTGCAGCATATTAGTTGTCAGTGTGTCGTTGTGTGTCCTGGGGGAGAACGGGCCTTTCTGGCCTACATGCCTGCCCACTGCAAGCCCACAGCTTCTTCAGGGTCTGTAGCATTTCAGTGCAGTAAATGCATGCGGTGGTGTAAATCATTATGTGAAAACAAGTTCATCCATGTTTCACTGCAGCACGAGATTAATGTAAGTTTAGATGAGCAGATGAAGTGTTACTTACTGATAAATTGATTTAATAGCTAGGCTGATTACGTGGCCAGTATTTTTTCATTTTGATATTGCATCAGCTGATAATTGTGGAGGAAATTATTGAAGAAATTTTAGCAAAAGTTAGTAAATTGTTATTTCTTTAGAATTTTTTTTTTGCTACATTTCATCCATTTTCTCAACATGAAAGTTAGCCATAGTATCTTTCATGATGTTAAATTGCTTTCTATTATGAAATAATTCGTTCATTTTGCATATCTATCTAATGCATCTATCCATATATGACACCAGCAACACTGTCTGTACAGTAGATCTCTTGTTTGGCGCTTTATTAGTGAATATTTAATTATTTTGTGCTGGTTTAAGGTGGTTTGGGATCCACATTGGTCTGTTGTCGTGTGGGGTTTGTTGAATGTGTGTTACAGCTAGGGCTGGGCGATAAATCTATAATGATAATTATCGCACAATATAGATTTCCTTGATAAACGAAATCACTCTGGCTCGAACGATAAATGTTTGATATAATGCGGCAAAGGCGGAACGAAAGAGCGCTAGTTATTTGAAGCGCGCCACTCGAAGCGTTTATCCGCTCGGATCAAAGTTCAAACAGCGGCGCGGCTCAAGCTTCACTAGAGCAGATGTGTTCGCTGTGAGATCCAGTGTGAAGCTCTTGAATTCAGCGAGGAACACAAATAACTCTGTTTACACACAGATGAAACGGCGCTGACAAACAGCAGAAACACTGTGCGCAACGATACAGTCAGAAGACTTTTTAATCTACAAATCGCCATCATTTACCATGGATTTACTGTAGTAACACTAACAGCACCATGGTATTGTGTCAGAAATGTGGGTATTCGTGTCGAATTTTATTATATTATTAATGTAGACATGTATTAAATATTAGGGATGCACCGAAAGGAAAATTCTTGGCCGAAGCCGAACAAAGTTAAACACTGGGCTGAAGGCCGAATAGCGAATACCGAACACGGTTTTTTGAGTTTTTTTCCCCCATGTATTTTGCCAATTTTTTTTCCACCATTGCATAAATTAAAAAGCCAAAATGTGCTTTTTACTGTTTTGTCTTGCTTTTC
>NW_015640452.1:1084047-1084849 GCF_001515625.1 Sinocyclocheilus rhinocerous
TCCGCGTCACCGTAGCGCCATTTTGGAGAGTATCCACTGAACGCAAACTGCGCGTATACCAGGGCTGGGCGATAAATAGATAACGATAATTATCGCACAATATAGATTTCCTTGATAAACGAAATCACTCTGGCTCGAACGATAAATGTTTGATATAATGCGGCAAAGGCGGAACGAAAGAGCGCTAGTTATTTGAAGCGCGCCACTCGAAGCGTTTATCCGCTCGGATCAAAGTTCAAACAGCGGCGCGGCTCAAGCTTCACTAGAGCAGATGTGTTCGCTGTGAGATCCAGTGTGAAGCTCTTGAATTCAGCGAGGAACACAAATAATTCTGTTTACACACAGATGAAACGGCGCTGACAAACAGCAGAAACACTGTGCGCAACGATACAGTCAGAAGACTTTTTAATCTACAAATCGCCATCATTTACCATGGATTTACTGTAGTAACACTAACAGCACCATGGTATTGTGTCAGAAATGTGGGTATTCGTGTCGAATTTTATTATATTATTAATGTAGACATGTATTAAATATTAGGGATGCACCGAAAGGAAAATTCTTGGCCGAAGCCGAACAAAGTTAAACACTGGGCTGAAGGCCGAATAGCGAATACCGAACACGGTTTTTTGAGTTTTTTTCCCCCATGTATTTTGCCAATTTTTTTTCCACCATTGCATAAATTAAAAAGCCAAAATGTGCTTTTTACTGTTTTGTCTTGCTTTTCAAAAAAAAAAAATCAATTACAAACAACAATTTAAAAATATTTAACACTGAACATTTTTAACATTCTAGCAGACAT
>NW_015640452.1:1085095-1131071 GCF_001515625.1 Sinocyclocheilus rhinocerous
GCTTATTTTTGTTGACAGCAGATTTATAAATGAGTCTCATTACGAATACGTCGTATGTATCGCATTGTCACATGCCTTGTAAAAATTCATAAAAATGTGACTGAGCAACTGACGACTGTATCAGCGCAGATTTTCCTCGCGCTTTGGACTTTGAACCCTGGTTAACAAGCAGATCTGCTGCGAGTTCATGCAGCGCTGTCAGAATACATGCAATGCGCGCGTGTATTAGAAAACATAACGTTCTGCAGTTTATTTACTAATTGTTTAAGGACATTTCGCGGTTTCAATCATCATACAGTAACCAGCAAGAATCACCCCTTCCTCTTCTCATTGAAGACACGCGATGCAGTCCTAAACAGTCTCTCGCTGTCGGTGCTTGTAATGATTTTTGCGTCTTTCTCCGACAGTTCAAATCTTCCACACTGCTGACGTGTGTGCTGCATAATAAAGAGTGCGCGCCTCTCACTCTGCGCTGGTTGCTATTTGATTGCGTCATATCATTGTTCGGTACAATTTATTCGGTCTTTTCGCTTATTCGGCCAAACACCGAAAGAGCTTTTTTTGCTATTTTCAGCCGAATCATTGCGGTTGCCGAACATTCGGTGCATCCCTATTAAATATATTGAAGGAGGAGTAAAGGAACATAATTACAGCATTTTTTTGTGATTAAGCTATAGCCTTTATGCATTTATAAATGTATGTAGACTACTGTTTCTCATAGAGATGTTCATTTTAACCGGTTAACCGTTAACCAACCGTATAGAATTTTGACCGATTAATACAATCAATTAATCGGTTTAAAAAGTAATTTATTTTTATTTTTTTTCAGTAATTTATCAAAATATTTAAAAAGATTTGCTGCATGGTTAAAATACGCCACGTGTATAAAAAAATGTGTTTTTTAGAGAGAGAAAAACAAGCGTAGCCTAGAAGTCGCATTTTATTATTTAATTCAGAAATAGGCCTAATGCCGACGCGAAATGTTTACAAACATTATAATAAACACTGTAAACATAGCTAGGCTATTTTAGTTCCCCTCACTCCACAAAAAAACCTTTCAATTAACAGTATTTAGAAAAGAACAAGAATTAAAAATATAAGAAGCTATATTATGTAGCCTACTTCACTCGCGTTCCAATATCCACGTAAAACAAAATGTTTTACATAACATCACGGCGGTACGGTGATAACACTTAACGGCACAGATTTTACTACATAATTAAACTGAGCAGTGTGTTTGTTTCCATGTGTTTGACTGACTGTGTTTTATTATGATAATGAACAGGCTGCATTGTCAAGGTAGCAATGCTTAACTGTGTGTGTGCATGCGGCGCATAATTTTTTCCTTCTAACAGTGGAAACAACTACTCCTTTTAGTCATAATTATTTTTTTCTATTAAGATATTTCTTTTGTTAAGGAAAAATGACTGGAGAAGTGTAAAGAATTCAAAAACGTAGTGTTTGTCATGTTCTGACCATAAAGAATAGTTGAAAACCACAATCTGGTTTTTACAGCTTTCACATTGGAGCAAAAATCTGCCTTTAAACTTGAAAGAAATAAAAAGTTTACATTTATTGTGGTAATTATCGATATCGACTGATATGAAAAAAAAATATCAAGATAATTTTTTGGCCATATCGCCCAGCCCTAGTTACAGCGGCTTGCCATCTATAATAGTCAAAAGTATGTGAGAGGTGACTGTTCCCTCCTGGTACCGTCCTGGGACAAAGACAGGAATTGTGTACATACACACGTACACTTTCTCTCTGTCAGCCTGGGGATCAAAGCCCAGGTCATGTGACTGTGCAGCTTGATGTCACTGAAGAACTGCTTAGATCCTGACATTTTCCACACCAGAGGTGTCGCTAGACCCTTCTAACTGGGGCACGAGCCCCAATGAAATACTGATACATCTTTGTCTGACGGTGGAGATTTTCTTGTATACCAACCTGTGAATCATTTTCCCTTATAGAATTTCAGCAGTTATCTCTTGTGTGTTTTCTGCTCTTTAGAATCAGAACTAGTGATTCCAGATTTGTAAATGAATGATTGTTTGATCTAATTGATTAAATGGTTATGCAATAAGGTCTGAAATTATTCGTGATTCAGTTTGATTCATCTGGACACTTTACTCACGCACTGAATCCCAGGGGTTTTTCACACTGTAACAGGAAACTTTATAGACAGAAAACAAAGGGTTGGATGAGGTGGATATTTACCTATATCCATTGTAAGAAACGAAACTTGCAAACCGTTTGTCAGTGAAGACAGTAGCTTGTGAACGACTCATTTTATCCATTTGATTTGGCAAGGTCCCAGGTTGATTCTGATTTGGTTTAGTTGAGCATTGATTCAGTAAAGAATATTTTAGTTAGTTGCAGTGTCAATTTTGCTTTGACAAAGTCATTTGGGCTGATTGGTTATAAGTTAAATCTGAGCAAGAGCGAGATTTTTCCACTACATTCTGCAGCTAGGAACTACCCGTTACATAACATTTATGTTATGCATAGATTTACGTATCTTGGAGTTATCATCATGGATAAATTTAAAGAGCTCTTTAAATTTAACTTTGCTCATTTGCTACTCCAAATGGAGAAAGATTTAGAGTGCTGGTTACTGCTTCTCCTGTCTTTGGCTGGGAGAATCAATTCGGGTCAAATGAATATCCTCCCAAAATGTTCTTATTCTTTTCAGTGGTGACTTACGCTGCGACTTTGGTTACGGTGTGACAACATTGGTTCAAGCACATCATTTTGCACCCTAGATGTGCATAAGAGCTTTGTGCCGCTCTGTTTGAAGCGTTTCACATTATCAAAGTTTTGCACACAGAAAGATTATTAGAAGCTTTTATTTTTCTCATGATTTCTATCCTATTTTCATGAATGTATTTTGTAAGAATACAAATAGTTAACAGAATAAACATGGGAACATGGGAACAAGGGAATAATCGTCATAGTCGCCAAAGCCCTAAAACAGACAATTAATCGCAATAACCGTGACTATTTTTAGACAATTAATCATCAGCCAAATTTCATAATCGTGACAGCTCTAAGTTAGAGTGTTTTTAGCTTATTTATGTTCATATAAAATATGACATGCAGTTGCTTCAAACAATGTTACAAACATCATTCAATGTAAATTGTGATAATCGTAATTAATAATCAAGGGAATAATCGACAATTATGATTTTTGTCATGTCATTTGTATCTCGCAGCCCTACTATATTTATTAGCCTAGTATCATTGTGGGTTTTGGTTCTTTTGCTGTTTTAGGCTGTAAGGACTTTTGAAATAACTGAAATAATTTGGCGAAGTGATATAGAGATGTAATGTGGTCAAGACCTGCCTGGAACTACTTTAGCCGTACGTTTCCCTGAAAATAATTGCTCACCTTAGAACGGTCGTCAGCCAATCAGATTCAAGCATTCAACAGCCCCGTAATATAAGACTGGCTGAAATGGCTGAACAGATTTAATGGCGCACTGATTATTGCTCTTTTATTTCTCCATCAGTCTCCAGACAAGCACGCCGCTCTAGAGGAAACCAAGAACTACACCACTCAGTCCCTGGCCAGCGTGGCCTACCTGATCAACACACTCGCCAACAATGTGCTCCAAATGCTCGACATCCAGGCGTCCCAGCTGCGCCGAATGGAGTCCTCCATCAACCACATATCTCAGGTAACCTAGCAACACACCACACCTCCCCATACAATGTCACACTCTGGGCTATATTTACTGAAGGATGACTGACAGCTCGAAGAGTCTGCTAGGAGGTGACAAGTAAATGAATGTGACATAGTTAGGTAAAAGGTAGATTATAAGAAGCTTGATTATAAGTGGTTCTGACACTAATATTAGTGTAGAAATCTTTATTACTTTAATCAAACATTATGCCCTCATGAATGGTCACACATGAAAAGTACAGTTACCCAAGATTGTCTTTTATTTTTTTTAATTATTCAGAACTTTGGTTAGCTGATCAGACAGGAGGATCCTTGTCCAGCCAGTTTTCGAGTCAGTCGATCTCATTGATTCTGTAATTAAACATCTTGCCACAGAGTCACAGTCTGTAATAAGCTGTAATTCAGATGCAGCGTAACCGCAGGGGTCTGGTGCGACTGCTGGAGTGTTTTGTGCTAGCCAAAGATATTTGCAAATGTTAGTCACGCATACTCATTTCTGTGTTGCCTTATGTCCCTGCCTTCTCTCTTTTCCTCAGTCACCACTTCTCTCTCTTTCTTTCTCTCTGCCTCTCCTCTACCAGTTGCGGGAAATTCCTCCCTGTGGCGTCACATCTGGACTGTTGCATTACACAAAGCTCTGAGCTGAACTATTCAGAGTACCTCACCCTTGTGATGCTATTTAATTTTTTTCCTTTACTTTTATTTACCAAACTTGCATTATATTGATCAGAATATAATATTACAAAAGATTTATTTCAAATAAATGATGTTCTTTTGAAGTTTCTTTTCATTAAAGTATCCTATAATTGTGTCATGGTTTCCACAAAAATATTAAGCAGCAAAATTGCTTTCAACACTGATATTAATAATAAATGTTTCTTGAGCAGCAAATCAGCATATTAGAATGATTTCTGAGGAATCATGTGACTCTTGAAGACTTGAGTAATGAGTGCGGTCAGTTTATCTTTGTCATTACAGGAATAAATTACATTTTAAAATATATTCAAGCAGAAAATAATTATTTTAAATTGTAATAATTTTTCACTATTACTTTTTTCGCTGTATTTTATATATGGATATGGAATGAAAGATATAGAATGTACTTCATGTTAGCTTGCTTATCTTGCTCAAGAGCAATCTGTGTAAGTCCACAAGTCACACTAACAAGAAACTATGCTTCTAACCTATAGCTGTAGTTCCAACCACACAGCTTTGCAGTGCAATTTGCAGATGTTTGTTGGAACTGTGTTTTGGGGAAACGCTGAATCGTTGAACTATGTTGCTAATGACGGAACTTGCGACCATAGTTTGCCAGCGATGCTTCTCGGAAACACGGCCCAGGTCAACAGCAGCTGCCTATTTCTCCATAATGAATGATTTCTCTCTTCCAGTTTTCATTGTTTTTTTGTTTTTGTCTCCATATCTCTGATCTGTCTTCTATCCACTGCCCTCATCTGTGGACCCAGCTGTTGTTCTGGACTCGATCCCTATTTACCATATCACTGTCACTTAATACTGAAAAATCATTTAGCTGTGTTTGAGAAGCCAGCAGCAGAGGCTTATCCCCTCTGTGCTTCCGCTGTTATTTTCTATTTAACAGCTATCAACAGCATGGGCTCTAAAGCGATTAAACACAGCGGCACAACATCTAATGCAGCTGTTCTCGTGAAGTGCTTTTGACACGATCCTCTCCCAAATTGCCGTGTGAAATGAAACAGAACTCCACCGACAGGGATTTCAGACCTCTCACAACTACGTGCTTTAATAATCCAATCCAATGTTCCAATGTTTTGGAACCTGTTTCCACAGATAATAGAGGCCATCGTTTTTTTTCTCATGATTTCTTTCTCCAATGCAGTTAGTACATTCTTGCTATTGTAGCTTTAAGACTTCTGTACGTAAATGTCCTATATTATGATTGGCTATCATGGATACAAATATGGTTTTAATTCTAAATGACCCAGTTTAGTTTTAGTACATCTCAAATTTCTTCAGACTTTTTAAACTTTTTTTTTTTTTTTTGTTCTTCCACTTCTCCAATCCAGACGGTGGACATCCACAAAGAAAAAGTGGCGAGGCGGGAGATCGGCATCCTCACAACCAATAAGAACACCTCCCGAACGCATAAAATCATTGCTCCAGCCAATCCCGAGAGGCCAGTGCGGTTTATTCGCAAACCTATCGATTACAGCACGCTGGACGATATCGGTCATGGTGTGAAGGTAGGACACAGGCTCACTTCAGGGGGAATGATTTCTCAGACTAACATGTTTGTTTTGAACTAACAAATGCCAGAATCTGACGTGGGTTTTCTTTGTGTCTGAGATGTGTCACTAACCTCTCTGTGCTTCCTCTCACCTCTGTTCTCTGCTTCGCTCTTGGTTTAAGTGGTTACTTAGGTTCAAGGTAAGGGTCTTTACAGCTGTCTTATGATCAGGTGACATGAATGGAGAAGGAATAAGGTTTGATTCCTTAGTTCATATGATCTAAATATGGACTGAGAATACTGATATTCTGTATTTGATTCATTCTAGGTTTAAAGGCTTGTCAGTTTTTTACAAAAACACTATTTGGAGACTCAGAAATTTCTTATATAGACGCATTAATGACTGAGGAATCGAAATGGAGCAAATAATATTTTAGTTTGGTTTTGCAAATTAGAATTTGAACACCGATTTGGCAATCATCCTTGTTTCTTCTTTCATCCTTTCTATATCACATTTACATTTTTATCATTGTTGCATGTTGCTCAGGAGTGTGTGTGTGTGTGTGTGTGTGTGAGAGAGATTGTTCTGTTTGTTTGGTCTTTTCTTTGTTTTCTTTAAAAAACTAAATGAGATAAAACACTTTTTCACATGCTTTCTCTCTGTGGCTCTACATTTTATGCTGCTGTTCTAGGCTATTGTCGACTTAGATACTGTTTTCCTCCTCTTCCATGCAATTGAAATGCTTTTGTTCACAGCAAAAGGCTGTCTTTGATATTGTTGATTTTGTTGTTATTGTCATAGGTCAACACCCAGAACATGAAGATGGGCAGCCTTCTTCGCACCACACCTCCAACACAGAAACCACCCAGCCCCCCAATGCCAGGCAAAGGCACCATAGGGTATGTATATGGGCTTTATAGCTCTAGGGTCACAAATGAGAGAATTGAGACTGAGATTGTAGCAGTGGATGACTCATTTTGTGAGTTTTTGCTTATAATATTTACATCTCCGAGGTCCTTCATTGAGCAGCACAAAATCTTTTGATTTAAATTTATTCGGCAGTGTTTTTATGATAAATGAAATGAATGACAAATTCTAATATGCAGTACCAGTCAAATGTGTCGACACGCCTAATAATTTGTCATTATTCCATTATGTAGATCATTAAGTGTGTCAAACATTTGACTGGTACTTTATGACACTTTCAACTTGTCCGATAATTTAAAAGAGTGTTTTTTATGATAATGTTTCTACAGTAACATCAGTGAGGTTTTCATTTCCTAGTAAAAGCCTGTTTTTCAGTGTAGGTCATGCACAGCGTGATGTGACTCAGGGGCACATGTGTGGGTCATGTCTTTAGTCCTCGGAGAATTCAGCCTCAGCCTCACAGATGGCATTATCCATTACATCCCTTGTTTCCCTTTATGCCATTGAAGAGCCTGATTTACATTTGGGTCAGAAAAATTTGGGTCCGTGTTTTAAATATGCATCAAAAATTGTGAAAGCGTGAAACTGTGATTATGAAAGATCTGATATGCTTAAGTTTTAAAGCGTGTTCATTATTAAGACGGGGCTTGATGTTTTGAGCACTGAGGACGGAGGGTGTGTCCTGCCCTGTTTTCTGAGCACTGGCTGTGAAGATTGGCTCCCTTTTGGTTTCCTGTGTCGCCCCATGATGGCTGGTCATTGCAGGCCAGATTGTGTGTTGCTTAATGGACAGGTCAGC
Organism: Sinocyclocheilus rhinocerous; assembly: GCF_001515625.1. NCBI lineage: Eukaryota > Metazoa > Chordata > Actinopteri > Cypriniformes > Cyprinidae > Sinocyclocheilus > Sinocyclocheilus rhinocerous. The sequence continues at coordinate 1,092,714 of NW_015640452.1, forward strand.
AACACGGCTAAAGCTCATTCCCTCATGAAATGCATATGCAAGTGAAGGGAAGTTGTAAATCTGTACATATCTGGTAAAACTGTTGGGTGAATCTTGCAAACCTGCCAAGAACTGGTCAATACTTTCATTTTTTTTTAAAAGCCTTTTTTTTCTGGACAATTAAGATTTGCTTTTTGACATTTATTTTCATGACAATTAAGCAGATTTCTATGTGAATTCTCATCATTGTACTGTGGAAAAGAGTAGTATTTCTTGTCCTTTAATTTATGCTTATTTTAAAAAAGTACAGTAATTAGTTTACTGTAATACGGTAAAAATATGTATTAGAGTTGTGGAAATATGATTGGGCACACATTATGGTAATGAGAGTCTGGGGTTGAAATGTCACGTCAAAATAGCATGATTTTATTTCAGCAAAATGTATTTATTAGTGTGAGCTGGATTTTTTGTTGAGAGATTCATTGTGTGGCTGTTTAGGAGACACAAATTAAGAGAAAAGCAAGGTTGAGTACTTTTTAGGGATGCACCGATCCGATACTGAGTATCTATATGGTCTCTGATACTGCCATTTTATGCCAGATCGGGTATTGGTCAGACAGGACCGATCCAAATCGGATACTGTGCTTTTTTGTGATTAAGCTATAGCGTTTATGCATTTATAAATGTATTTAGACTACTGTTTTTCATAAATACCTACAAGCCATATTAAATTTTTACCATGGTATTGAGGTGCTATATTTGTGGTTTTAACTGTGATTATCATGATCTAAATGTATGTTATGGAAGACCAATGGTTAAAAAAAAAAAACTTAAACAGTCAGAATAATTCAATTTCACCATATAAAAATGAGATTGCTACAATTTTTACAGATATTACTGATTTTGATAATGAACATAAATCTACATCTGCATCCTAACTCAAGCTACTATCAAATGTGTATTTCTAAGAGACAAAAAAATGTTAATTAAAATGTAATTAATATTATCAGGCAACACAAACTTGTTTCTTGATTTGAAACAATATTACTCATTACTAAAACATGCAGAACTAAGAAATTATTTTTTTCTATTAAGATATTTCTTTTGTTAAGGAAAAATGACTGGAGAAGTGTAAAGAATTCAAAAACGTAGTGTTTGTCATGTTCTGACCATAAAGAATAGTTGAAAACCACAATCTGGTTTTTACAGCTTTCACATTGGAGCAAAAATCTGCCTTTAAACTTGAAAGAAATAAAAAGTTTACATTTATTGTGGTAATTATCGATATCGACTGATATGAAAAAAAAATATCAAGATAATTTTTTGGCCATATCGCCCAGCCCTAGTTACAGCGGCTTGCCATCTATAATAGTCAAAAGTATGTGAGAGGTGACTGTTCCCTCCTGGTACCGTCCTGGGACAAAGACAGGAATTGTGTACATACACACGTACACTTTCTCTCTGTCAGCCTGGGGATCAAAGCCCAGGTCATGTGACTGTGCAGCTTGATGTCACTGAAGAACTGCTTAGATCCTGACATTTTCCACACCAGAGGTGTCGCTAGACCCTTCTAACTGGGGCACGAGCCCCAATGAAATACTGATACATCTTTGTCTGACGGTGGAGATTTTCTTGTATACCAACCTGTGAATCATTTTCCCTTATAGAATTTCAGCAGTTATCTCTTGTGTGTTTTCTGCTCTTTAGAATCAGAACTAGTGATTCCAGATTTGTAAATGAATGATTGTTTGATCTAATTGATTAAATGGTTATGCAATAAGGTCTGAAATTATTCGTGATTCAGTTTGATTCATCTGGACACTTTACTCACGCACTGAATCCCAGGGGTTTTTCACACTGTAACAGGAAACTTTATAGACAGAAAACAAAGGGTTGGATGAGGTGGATATTTACCTATATCCATTGTAAGAAACGAAACTTGCAAACCGTTTGTCAGTGAAGACAGTAGCTTGTGAACGACTCATTTTATCCATTTGATTTGGCAAGGTCCCAGGTTGATTCTGATTTGGTTTAGTTGAGCATTGATTCAGTAAAGAATATTTTAGTTAGTTGCAGTGTCAATTTTGCTTTGACAAAGTCATTTGGGCTGATTAAATCTGAGCAAGAGCGAGATTTTTCCACTACATTCTGCAGCTAGGAACTACCCGTTACATAACATTTATGTTATGCATAGATTTACGTATCTTGGAGTTATCATCATGGATAAATTTAAAGAGCTCTTTAAATTTAACTTTGCTCATTTGCTACTCCAAATGGAGAAAGATTTAGAGTGCTGGTTACTGCTTCTCCTGTCTTTGGCTGGGAGAATCAATTCGGGTCAAATGAATATCCTCCCAAAATGTTCTTATTCTTTTCAGTGGTGACTTACGCTGCGACTTTGGTTACGGTGTGACAACATTGGTTCAAGCACATCATTTTGCACCCTAGATGTGCATAAGAGCTTTGTGCCGCTCTGTTTGAAGCGTTTCACATTATCAAAGTTTTGCACACAGAAAGATTATTAGAAGCTTTTATTTTTCTCATGATTTCTATCCTATTTTCATGAATGTATTTTGTAAGAATACAAATAGTTAACAGAATAAACATGGGAACATGGGAACAAGGGAATAATCGTCATAGTCGCCAAAGCCCTAAAACAGACAATTAATCGCAATAACCGTGACTATTTTTAGACAATTAATCATCAGCCAAATTTCATAATCGTGACAGCTCTAAGTTAGAGTGTTTTTAGCTTATTTATGTTCATATAAAATATGACATGCAGTTGCTTCAAACAATGTTACAAACATCATTCAATGTAAATTGTGATAATCGTAATTAATAATCAAGGGAATAATCGACAATTATGATTTTTGTCATGTCATTTGTATCTCGCAGCCCTACTATATTTATTAGCCTAGTATCATTGTGGGTTTTGGTTCTTTTGCTGTTTTAGGCTGTAAGGACTTTTGAAATAACTGAAATAATTTGGCGAAGTGATATAGAGATGTAATGTGGTCAAGACCTGCCTGGAACTACTTTAGCCGTACGTTTCCCTGAAAATAATTGCTCACCTTAGAACGGTCGTCAGCCAATCAGATTCAAGCATTCAACAGCCCCGTAATATAAGACTGGCTGAAATGGCTGAACAGATTTAATGGCGCACTGATTATTGCTCTTTTATTTCTCCATCAGTCTCCAGACAAGCACGCCGCTCTAGAGGAAACCAAGAACTACACCACTCAGTCCCTGGCCAGCGTGGCCTACCTGATCAACACACTCGCCAACAATGTGCTCCAAATGCTCGACATCCAGGCGTCCCAGCTGCGCCGAATGGAGTCCTCCATCAACCACATATCTCAGGTAACCTAGCAACACACCACACCTCCCCATACAATGTCACACTCTGGGCTATATTTACTGAAGGATGACTGACAGCTCGAAGAGTCTGCTAGGAGGTGACAAGTAAATGAATGTGACATAGTTAGGTAAAAGGTAGATTATAAGAAGCTTGATTATAAGTGGTTCTGACACTAATATTAGTGTAGAAATCTTTATTACTTTAATCAAACATTATGCCCTCATGAATGGTCACACATGAAAAGTACAGTTACCCAAGATTGTCTTTTATTTTTTTTAATTATTCAGAACTTTGGTTAGCTGATCAGACAGGAGGATCCTTGTCCAGCCAGTTTTCGAGTCAGTCGATCTCATTGATTCTGTAATTAAACATCTTGCCACAGAGTCACAGTCTGTAATAAGCTGTAATTCAGATGCAGCGTAACCGCAGGGGTCTGGTGCGACTGCTGGAGTGTTTTGTGCTAGCCAAAGATATTTGCAAATGTTAGTCACGCATACTCATTTCTGTGTTGCCTTATGTCCCTGCCTTCTCTCTTTTCCTCAGTCACCACTTCTCTCTCTTTCTTTCTCTCTGCCTCTCCTCTACCAGTTGCGGGAAATTCCTCCCTGTGGCGTCACATCTGGACTGTTGCATTACACAAAGCTCTGAGCTGAACTATTCAGAGTACCTCACCCTTGTGATGCTATTTAATTTTTTTCCTTTACTTTTATTTACCAAACTTGCATTATATTGATCAGAATATAATATTACAAAAGATTTATTTCAAATAAATGATGTTCTTTTGAAGTTTCTTTTCATTAAAGTATCCTATAATTGTGTCATGGTTTCCACAAAAATATTAAGCAGCAAAATTGCTTTCAACACTGATATTAATAATAAATGTTTCTTGAGCAGCAAATCAGCATATTAGAATGATTTCTGAGGAATCATGTGACTCTTGAAGACTTGAGTAATGAGTGCGGTCAGTTTATCTTTGTCATTACAGGAATAAATTACATTTTAAAATATATTCAAGCAGAAAATAATTATTTTAAATTGTAATAATTTTTCACTATTACTTTTTTCGCTGTATTTTATATATGGATATGGAATGAAAGATATAGAATGTACTTCATGTTAGCTTGCTTATCTTGCTCAAGAGCAATCTGTGTAAGTCCACAAGTCACACTAACAAGAAACTATGCTTCTAACCTATAGCTGTAGTTCCAACCACACAGCTTTGCAGTGCAATTTGCAGATGTTTGTTGGAACTGTGTTTTGGGGAAACGCTGAATCGTTGAACTATGTTGCTAATGACGGAACTTGCGACCATAGTTTGCCAGCGATGCTTCTCGGAAACACGGCCCAGGTCAACAGCAGCTGCCTATTTCTCCATAATGAATGATTTCTCTCTTCCAGTTTTCATTGTTTTTTTGTTTTTGTCTCCATATCTCTGATCTGTCTTCTATCCACTGCCCTCATCTGTGGACCCAGCTGTTGTTCTGGACTCGATCCCTATTTACCATATCACTGTCACTTAATACTGAAAAATCATTTAGCTGTGTTTGAGAAGCCAGCAGCAGAGGCTTATCCCCTCTGTGCTTCCGCTGTTATTTTCTATTTAACAGCTATCAACAGCATGGGCTCTAAAGCGATTAAACACAGCGGCACAACATCTAATGCAGCTGTTCTCGTGAAGTGCTTTTGACACGATCCTCTCCCAAATTGCCGTGTGAAATGAAACAGAACTCCACCGACAGGGATTTCAGACCTCTCACAACTACGTGCTTTAATAATCCAATCCAATGTTCCAATGTTTTGGAACCTGTTTCCACAGATAATAGAGGCCATCGTTTTTTTTCTCATGATTTCTTTCTCCAATGCAGTTAGTACATTCTTGCTATTGTAGCTTTAAGACTTCTGTACGTAAATGTCCTATATTATGATTGGCTATCATGGATACAAATATGGTTTTAATTCTAAATGACCCAGTTTAGTTTTAGTACATCTCAAATTTCTTCAGACTTTTTAAACTTTTTTTTTTTTTTTTGTTCTTCCACTTCTCCAATCCAGACGGTGGACATCCACAAAGAAAAAGTGGCGAGGCGGGAGATCGGCATCCTCACAACCAATAAGAACACCTCCCGAACGCATAAAATCATTGCTCCAGCCAATCCCGAGAGGCCAGTGCGGTTTATTCGCAAACCTATCGATTACAGCACGCTGGACGATATCGGTCATGGTGTGAAGGTAGGACACAGGCTCACTTCAGGGGGAATGATTTCTCAGACTAACATGTTTGTTTTGAACTAACAAATGCCAGAATCTGACGTGGGTTTTCTTTGTGTCTGAGATGTGTCACTAACCTCTCTGTGCTTCCTCTCACCTCTGTTCTCTGCTTCGCTCTTGGTTTAAGTGGTTACTTAGGTTCAAGGTAAGGGTCTTTACAGCTGTCTTATGATCAGGTGACATGAATGGAGAAGGAATAAGGTTTGATTCCTTAGTTCATATGATCTAAATATGGACTGAGAATACTGATATTCTGTATTTGATTCATTCTAGGTTTAAAGGCTTGTCAGTTTTTTACAAAAACACTATTTGGAGACTCAGAAATTTCTTATATAGACGCATTAATGACTGAGGAATCGAAATGGAGCAAATAATATTTTAGTTTGGTTTTGCAAATTAGAATTTGAACACCGATTTGGCAATCATCCTTGTTTCTTCTTTCATCCTTTCTATATCACATTTACATTTTTATCATTGTTGCATGTTGCTCAGGAGTGTGTGTGTGTGTGTGTGTGTGTGAGAGAGATTGTTCTGTTTGTTTGGTCTTTTCTTTGTTTTCTTTAAAAAACTAAATGAGATAAAACACTTTTTCACATGCTTTCTCTCTGTGGCTCTACATTTTATGCTGCTGTTCTAGGCTATTGTCGACTTAGATACTGTTTTCCTCCTCTTCCATGCAATTGAAATGCTTTTGTTCACAGCAAAAGGCTGTCTTTGATATTGTTGATTTTGTTGTTATTGTCATAGGTCAACACCCAGAACATGAAGATGGGCAGCCTTCTTCGCACCACACCTCCAACACAGAAACCACCCAGCCCCCCAATGCCAGGCAAAGGCACCATAGGGTATGTATATGGGCTTTATAGCTCTAGGGTCACAAATGAGAGAATTGAGACTGAGATTGTAGCAGTGGATGACTCATTTTGTGAGTTTTTGCTTATAATATTTACATCTCCGAGGTCCTTCATTGAGCAGCACAAAATCTTTTGATTTAAATTTATTCGGCAGTGTTTTTATGATAAATGAAATGAATGACAAATTCTAATATGCAGTACCAGTCAAATGTGTCGACACGCCTAATAATTTGTCATTATTCCATTATGTAGATCATTAAGTGTGTCAAACATTTGACTGGTACTTTATGACACTTTCAACTTGTCCGATAATTTAAAAGAGTGTTTTTTATGATAATGTTTCTACAGTAACATCAGTGAGGTTTTCATTTCCTAGTAAAAGCCTGTTTTTCAGTGTAGGTCATGCACAGCGTGATGTGACTCAGGGGCACATGTGTGGGTCATGTCTTTAGTCCTCGGAGAATTCAGCCTCAGCCTCACAGATGGCATTATCCATTACATCCCTTGTTTCCCTTTATGCCATTGAAGAGCCTGATTTACATTTGGGTCAGAAAAATTTGGGTCCGTGTTTTAAATATGCATCAAAAATTGTGAAAGCGTGAAACTGTGATTATGAAAGATCTGATATGCTTAAGTTTTAAAGCGTGTTCATTATTAAGACGGGGCTTGATGTTTTGAGCACTGAGGACGGAGGGTGTGTCCTGCCCTGTTTTCTGAGCACTGGCTGTGAAGATTGGCTCCCTTTTGGTTTCCTGTGTCGCCCCATGATGGCTGGTCATTGCAGGCCAGATTGTGTGTTGCTTAATGGACAGGTCAGCAACACAGCTAAAGCTCATTCCCTCATGAAATGCATATGCAAGTGAAGGGAAGTTGTAAATCTGTACATATCTGGTAAAACTGTTGGGTGAATCTTGCAAACCTGCCAAGAACTGGTCAATACTTTCATTTTTTTTTAAAAGCCTTTTTTTTCTGGACAATTAAGATTTGCTTTTTGACATTTATTTTCATGACAATTAAGCAGATTTCTATGTGAATTCTCATCATTGTACTGTGGAAAAGAGTAGTATTTCTTGTCCTTTAATTTATGCTTATTTTAAAAAAGTACAGTAATTAGTTTACTGTAATACGGTAAAAATATGTATTAGAGTTGTGGAAATATGATTGGGCACACATTATGGTAATGAGAGTCTGGGGTTGAAATGTCACGTCAAAATAGCATGATTTTATTTCAGCAAAATGTATTTATTAGTGTGAGCTGGATTTTTTGTTGAGAGATTCATTGTGTGGCTGTTTAGGAGACACAAATTAAGAGAAAAGCAAGGTTGAGTACTTTTTAGGGATGCACCGATCCGATACTGAGTATCTATATGGTCTCTGATACTGCCATTTTATGCCAGATCGGGTATTGGTCAGACAGGACCGATCCAAATCGGATACTGTGCGTATACTGTTATTGTTATGCCCCACAAAAGGCACAAAAACATTATAAAGCACCATATAGTTTTTGTGCACTATATTCCAAGTGTTCTGAAGCCGTTCCATAGTTTAATGTGAGGTGCAGATGAATGTTTAAGTCGTTAAATTCAAGTTCACGTAAACTCTTCTCTCCGGTGCGGCTGTCTGTCATCCTCCACTCAGCATTCAAACTGTGTGTCGCGTTTTGTTACTATAGTCAAGACAATGAAACTCCAAGATAATTCAGTGTTCCTATCATTATACTTGATATGTAGATAAAGATCAATGGATTTGCATAAAAGGACTTTATCTTGCTGGAGTTTAGTGCTCTTTCTAAATCATGTAACTTTCTACTGGATGTCTGTTAGATCACAACACCATGAATTGTTCTTCACGCACACAGTAACTGAAATTTAATACAGTTAAAAGAAAAAAAATCTATCACAGATATAATACACTACACATCAATATCTCTTCCTTTTGTGCTTTGAACTTTTCTATGTTGAACGCTGTGACTCCGTGTTGCTTCAAGCGCATCATTCTGCGCACAGGATGCACATAACGCTTTGTATTGGAGCCTTTCATATTATAATACTTTTGCACAATGAAAGATTATTCTTTCATCCTTTCTTGTTCTGGCCTATCTATCATACTGTACGTTGCTGCCTCATTACTTTGCTATACATTTAAAGGTTAATTTATAGTGTATATTTATATATAAATATATGTGCTTGTATTTCATGAATGTATTTTACAACAATACAAAGAGCAATGTGTAACATTTTACCAAATTTAGTCCTACACTTACTCACTTTTATTTTTTTCCCCACTGTATAATGTTTTTTTTTCTCTTAATGTTCAGGTTTTATTAAATGATTGTGCGCTCATCATTTTTCTAGAGTACTTTTTGCTGCTGAATTATCCACTAACCTAGTCTATAATAGTATTTTTTTGTCATAGATTATGATTTTATATTTTTTTCACTTGTTATTTTTCTGTATTATGAAGTTGTCTATATTTAGTAGATAGTGTTTACCACACAATAGAGTGATGAACAGGTCAACACACAGAGAGGTATAAAAGTTCTACATTGATAAAAAAAAAAAAAACTGTGCTAGTATCGTATCAGTTTCGACCAATACTCAAAGTTTTTGGTATCGGGGCATCCCTAGTACTTTTAAGGTTCTTGCAGTTTTTCCTGTGATGAAGAGACAATTTAGTTGATTTAAGTGGTAATAAATTGTTTTAATTAAAGATGTATGTTAATAGTTTATTAATAGTTGCCTCAAACAGTAATGCCCGTTTTTTCTCTTTTGATATCAGAGAAAAAATGGGCCACTGACTTCACATTTTATTTCCACAGATTGAATTACTATTTCTCACCTGCACTTTCCTGACCTCAAATCCGAAGTACTTTATTTTTAGTTATTTGTGTTGTTTCACAACCTTGAAAATGATGTATGGAATCTCATCCTTTCAAAGAAAACTGAAATCATGCTGTTGATGAATTATAACTGTTTTGTTTAGGAATGCTAAAAGTCCTGATTGTTTATTTTGAGAATATCAGACATTGTCAAGCAAAATTGTCTGAACAAGTTTCCCCAAGGTTGTTAAACTGCTGTCCCTCCCAACAGGAGGCACTCCCCCTACAGAACGCTTGAGCCAGTGCGGCCTCCGGTGGTACCTAATGACTATGTCCCAAGCCCCACACGCAATATGGCGCCCATTCTGCAGCAAAGTCCTGTGCGCACAGCATCTGTTAATCAGAGGAACCGCACTTACAGGTACCATTACCCACATCCTCTCCTTTCTGTCAGAGCATGCCTCTCTCACACTGTAGTTAGGGACTTTGCACATATAGTGACTGTATGTAAATGTATTTATTAGCTAGCATTGATTAGCAGGTTTTGCTGTAAAGCTCTTTCACACAGACATCGCTTTTCACCAGCACTTCTAAAACAAGCATCGTTGATTGTCTGCACAATTGCATAATCTGAAACCTTGGCAACCAGTTGCAAGTGACGTTAGCAGTGCTCACAAACACCTCATCAGTCATGGAGGATAAAGACGCCTGAAGATGCTCTCAAATGACTGCAGAGCATCTCTTTCTCTGACATTTTCTCTGTCTCCCATCTCAAACTTTCCTTTCTTGTTTTATTTTTCCTGAGGATTTTAAAGATCAAGTCCGCTACATTGCAGAACAAGCGCAAGACTCTTGCAGATAGTTCTCTCGGTCTTTCCTTTGAAGCTCAGACCTGCTGTGTCTGAAATTATGTAACGGCTCTCACTTGTTCTCCTTTGATCTCTGTGCCGTCTGCAGCGATGCCTGTAACATCTTCATTTATGTATTTGGCTGACACTTTTAGCTAAAGCGATTTTATAATGTGTGTTTCCTGGGAATCGAACCCTGATCTTGTTGTTTTTAGCATCCCATGTTTTACTTGTTGAGCAGGAACACTCTTCAATACACTTACAACCTTCTAACCGGTTCTAGAAGGGTTTTCTTAGAAAACACTTCTAAGCATTTCTCATGTTTTCACCCTGAGCAGTGAATGTATGCTGAAGTCCTCCCACATGCTCTTTACGACTGCCTCTCGGCACTCAGTGCAGAATCCGAAAAAGAGCATTCGGTGCTGTTTTCCCCAGCCCTCTCCCATTTGTCTGCCAGTTGGAAATGTTATTGAACATCTTGGACAAAAATAACAACGGTTGTGCCCTCCTGACGTTCAGAAGGGCTGATGATCTGAATGTATTCAAATTCATATTTGAGAACACGTTAATATCATCACAGCCTTCATAAATGGAGTCCAGCCTTAATCGTGCATTTAGAGGCTACAGAAAGTCGAAGTTGCTGGAGCCTTGGCACTTTGGAGTTGTAGCACTTCAAGGATGGAGGTTTTGAGTCCAGCCGGTGTTGTCCAAATCTCATTTCCCCTCATAATTTTATAGCCTACAAGAGGCTAAATCAGCTGCTTGTGTATTTCAAACTTCCTTTTACCTCTAAGTGAGGAACAAAAAAGAACGTTGCTGTCACAATATCAGGGCCTTAAGAAAAGAGCAGGTTTAAATGAATTAAATGATTCGAGAAGTCCAGCATACGTCCCCAGAGAGAAGTCATTTTCATTGGATGATCAATTTTGATCAAAATTTCAAGGTCAGAATTTCTTTTTTTGGAAGTTGTTCAAAATCAAATTGGTAATATGCGTTAAAAAAAGTATAATTTCCATTTCATGCTGATTATGAAAATTGTTGCTTTGATGCTGACAGTTCATTCTTCTCTTCAAGACACTCTTTAATGTGTCTTGTACCTTTTCTTCAGTTGCTTCAGCTCTATATTCGCCTGGCATTGCTGTCTGTTTCTCTTTTCATCTCAAAAAAGTATCTCACTCAAAGACCTTCATCTCATTACTGATTGATTTTATGCATTTCTTCTTGCTCTTTTCTCTTCATCTCAAGCACATAATCTCATGCAGTCTGTGCTCCATGTATTCAGTATGAGTGCAGGCTATGAGTGTACTACTTTCTGCCCACAAAGTCTCTGCTGTTGCTTCTCCGTTCCTTCTGTGACTCACAAATGCTGCCATCTCATGTTCTTTATGTCATAGACACTGAACCCAACCCATGCTGCTTTGTGTTTGTGTGAGCTGTTCAAATTGGTAATATCTGTGTATGTGTCTGAGTTTGTATGATGTATGTGTGTTTGAGAGCACTTGCAGTGGTGAGTGTATGATTCATCTGTTTTGTTGTCTCTGTGTGTGAGTCTTTGGATGTCAGTATGTGTATAACGGGGCGTATGTGTGTGAGGTGTGTAATCTGTAGCGTGTGTTTAGCAGCGGGAGCAGTGACGGCAGTCATCCCAGCAGTCGCAGCAGCAGTCGTGAAAACAGCGGCAGCGGCAGTGTGGGTGTTCCCATCGCTGTGCCCACACCCTCTCCACCCAGCGCCTTTCCAGGTGACATCTTTATCACAGAAAGCACACTTAACATATGTACTGCTTGCAGTCTGGCTGTTTTTTGATTATTTATAATAAGAGCTTGTTTAAGAAGTGTGATATGAACTTGCTAATAACTGGCTTTATATCTAGATTCAAATGCTAAACACATTAATAGGATAGTTCATCCAAAAGATAAAATTCTTTCATCTGTTCATGTTGCTCCAAATTTGTATGTATTTTTCTGTTTTTGTGGAAAACAAAATGAGTTTAGTTATATTTCCACAGAAAAACTGACAAGCAAGAACGATGGTGTCAACTGCTAGAAAATATGTTTTCACATGTATCGTAGTGCATTAGTTTTTAGTCAAGATTTTCATAGCTATTGGTCTACTCATCACAAAACTGCCGTATAGCTTCAGAAAATGTTTAATATAACACTGGTTGGTAAAAACGGCATTTGGTAGGTGCTTTTATCCAAAGTGACTTACAATATTGGAAGTATACATGTCCCATGCATTCCCTGGGAATTGAACCCTCAACCTTGGCATTGCTAACGCCATGCTCTACTGTTTGAACTACAGGAACAATAAAAAATACACTACTTTTATGGTACTTTTGTACCTTTTTCACTTTACTATTTACTTCTATGCATTGAAAAAGCATCTTTGATGACATGAGGTCAAGTAAATGATTAAATTAATTTTTTGGGTGAACTCTGAATGGGTGAAACTCAGTCAGCAACCACAGTTTTTACTGTCAAATGACTGAAACAAGGAATTTTTTGAATGAGATTTGCATATACATCCAGGGTGTCCAATCCTGCTTCTTAAGGGCCACTGGCCTGCAGAGCTTAGCTCCAACACACCTGCCTGGAAGATTCTAGTGATCCTGAAGACCTTGATTAACTGGTTCAGGTGTGTTTAATTAGGGCTAGAGCTAAAATGCTGAAAGGTGGCCCTCCAGGAACAGGATTGGATACCCATGATATACTTGGTCTTCACAAAAGCTGAATTGTGACTGGATTTTAAGATCAGTATTTCTTCGATCATGTAGAGAGTTCTCTGAGACTAAAGTAAGACTTCTTCCTGGCATGCCCCACATTAGCTCCCTTTAAACGAAATGCAAAAGCATTTCTCATTTGGTTTCCTCCGTCTTTCCTTTTTTCAACCTCAAGCTGCTACTGCCAGCACACCCTCAGCTCCAACTAACTCCACTCAGCCTTCTGTCATGTCCTCTAATTTAACCCCTACACAACCCTCAGCCAACCCCACCTTAATCCCTGAATCTCTTCCCACTCACCCCGACTCCACTGAGAGCTTGCTGACCTCAGAAAAAGGCTCTCCTACCTCTCAGCCACCCCTCACTTCAGCTGAAGCTAGTGCTACATCCAACACCAACTCTGGGACAGGTGAGTCCGCCACTGTCCGGCCCATCTCCAGCCCATCAGTCATACCTTCTGCCCTCGTTTCATTCCCCACCTGCTGACACATCACGCTGTTCTGTGGTGAAGTTTTGGTCTTTGTGTCCTACTCATTTTGCTTTCTCATGAGTCTCTCAAGCTATTTTCACACATGGTTTCGTTGTTTGTTCTGACTCAAACATGGTACAGTAGTTTTGTGTCATCAATAAAAGTACCACTGCAACTTCACTCGCAGAGAAAGAAATGCAAACGTTTTGCTTGTATACAACAGTTCTTTAAACAAGATTACGTATTGCATTCTTTTGAGTGTCGTATTACAGAAAAATATAAGCTGATTAATCACCTAATTGCCAATATTTCTCTATAGAGCGCTGCGGTGATGACGACATAATTTTGTAGGCCAACCTGGAGATTAGCATCACCCTAGTTCACTCTACAAAAACCCAATAGGATTTTTTTCCATTGGCTTTTGGATTATTGCAGAAAACAAGCTCCGTGTCTAAGAAAAGTTTCTGATTCTTACACATTTTATTCATCATGATAATCTTCACAAGATAAGTTTTTATACATTTTGAAGCCTAAATACAATTGCCAGAAGTAAAAAGATAAATGTAGACTATAAATGAAGTACACTACGAACGCATGACTTCAACGCCACCACCAGTATGCTTCTGACAACTCTTTCAGTCTTTATTTAAAAACATATTCCATGAAAGTTTGTGGCAGAAGAGTTTGCAAGAGCACAGTTGTAAACACAATGATGCTGTGGACCAGTGAGTAGATTTAGAGTTTACCTGTTCAGTGTATTGACATTAAATGACACTTGTTAGCAACCACATTGACTTAAGGACGATGAAACCAGAAGTACTAAAATGCTAACTCATTTCCAGGATTTGGCCTACAAAAATCATTCCTGCAGCAGCACTCTATTAAAAATGATATGCAAATTCTAAATCAAAATAAATAAATAAAATTCCACATTCCAAACTTGGCTAAACTGTTCGTAGAGATCCATCCTTGTGAAACTGTACTCCTGTAGTCAAGCAGAAAACTGCTTTCAGTTCAACCAAATAAATCCAAGTCTGTTGCCAAAAGTATTTTGGTCCACACAAAGATGATCTAGTGTGAAAACCACCTTAGTCCAGATCAGTTTAAACGTCATTTTCATGACGTTCACACTTGCTTTTGGATCATTGATCCATTTGGTCATTATGGAAAAATGTGTCCTTAAATAGTCTGACTGTAGACCTCTCACATTTCTTTTCTAATTTTTGACAGTTAAGGTGGCATGTTTTCAGAAATGAATGTGATAAGTCTGCAAGTCTTTTCTCTCTCTCATGGCTGTGTTGTTCATCCAGGTGGCCCTCAGTTCTACAGCATGAACAGGCCCGTCCCCAGACAGATCACACCCACAGTGGGAGGTTCGCTGCCGTATCGCCGGCCGGCCTCAATCACGGGTCAGACTTCCATGCCCCCCAGCCAGCAGAACGGAGGGCCCTATTACAATCAGAACCAAGGTACTGCTCTCACTATTCAGACTTGACATCTTTCATGTTCTGGTTATTCGTCAAAGCCAAAGTTTAATTTGTTCTCTGAGATATAGTACATCATGGATTCCCCTACCTGCATTTTACTTTCTTTTAAGAGTTGTATTTGACACACCATTATATCTTTGATTACCACATTCATCTTTACTGCAACATTTCTCTCATAAAGTTCTTAATTATAATCTAGACTTATCATAGTCAGATTGGTGCTTTGATGTGAAAATTAGTTAGTCTTTGAACTCTCTAGCTGGTGTAGATTCACCCTTCATCCTTTCTGCTCCGAGGTGACCACTTCCTGTTTGCCAGAAAGTGTTTGCACACTAAACTAACTGCCTACTCTCTTCTGTTTTCCCTTTCACATTCACTTTCTTTATCTTGGTTCATTGCTCACACACTCCCCCCCTTCCTCTGTTTCTCTGTGCTTTTTGTGGTCTTGTGGACTAGCCTCAGTGGCCCCCCCTCCCCCCTCCATACTGCAGATCACACCCCAGCTTCCACTGACGGGTTTTGTGGCTCGCGTACAGGAAACCAGTAAGTGGCTTTGAGCTCCTCTGATGAGACCCTCCTGCTTTTAAAGACACACTCATACACACGTTCAGCTCAATGTGGCTTGTCATCGCAAAACATGCTGTTGAAAGCATGAAAATATATCCTGGTTTCAGGGCTGTCAGTTGATTAAAATCTACTTGTTTTTATAAATCAAATGTATTTATTATTAATTATATTAAAATTATAGATCAATATTTCCTGGAAAAAAAGCTTCCAAGTGAAGATAATTACAAAACATTATTGTGGCAGATGGATAGTTGTATCAGTGACTATTTTGAGGCAGACTTTAAGTGCCCCTATTATGGATTTTTGAAAATTAAATTTCATGCAGTGTGAATGTAAACAGTCTGCAAAGTTGTAAAGCTGCAAATGCATTGTCTCTCAAAAGAAAGATTTGACTCTGAACCGATGAAACGAGTTGTTTTAAATTCGAATTCTATTCCGCGAATTTCACACGTCACAAATTCTAACATTTGCATAATGCCCGCCTACATTCTGCGTGGACATCCCGCGGAAACAAACTTCAAACGCTGTAGCTGGTTCGTGTGGATAACGTAATGTCAAGAAGACGCTGTGCTCTTCGTTGTGAAAGTGAATTTGGTTAATTTTCACTTCCAAAGGATGAGGCTGTGAAGGATCAGTGGTTAAAATTCATCTTTACTAGGATACCACAGCAGTATAATCAGTGTGTTCTCGTCATTTCACTGACGACTGCTTCTCTAATCTCTCTGAGTTCAATGCAGGATTTGTAAACCGGTTGTCTTTGAAAGATGGGTCAGTGACCAGTTTGTTAACTCACGTTATAGTTCTGCTAATCAGCTGTGGGCCAGCTATTGTCTAGAAATGTGTCGATTAATATAGAATGTCTGTTGTACTTGGAGTCATGATTAATGATGGAGCAATACGTTGGTTTGCAAACTGCAGTGCTTTATCAGTACACTATGTCTGTGTTCGGCTAACGCATATACCATTGTTGTTTGGGTCTTTACTACCAAGATGTGGGTCTGGTTCACTAACATAAGTGTAAAACAACTTTTTCCCCTCTGATTCTTTCTTTTTAGAACAGAGTGGAGCACTATCATTATTATAATAGGATGTATTATTGTTAAGCTGTATTCCAGTACTGGTGATGGGCATTCCTTTTCTGACATGCACTGTGTGCAGTAGACCAATCTCAACAGACTGGGTCATCTGACTAATAAGAGCACAGTAGCCTCACGCAAAGGAGGGGTTTAGAAAGATGAATCTTCGAATGAATCTTTTGAGAGTCGTTGAGAAATAACATAAAATTCAATGCATATTATAAGAAAATGAAAGTGTTTTTTTTACCTTGCATGCATGTAAACCTGTTATTGGTGACTCCCAAAACCAAATTCTAAACATTTCAAATACCATAATAGGGGCACTTGATAGGCTGGAATTTACTTTTTCTTTTTTTGGAACTTTTGCATAGATTTTTGCCCCAATTTGTAGTCTGAACGAGTTGACACTAGATGCCAAAAGTCAGAGCAAGTCTGCAGATTTTAGGCCGTTGCATAGACAGATTTCACAGAAAAATGCAGTTTATGATGGGCACAGATTTTTTTTAATTGTTGGTGTCCGCAGACCGTGTCAGACATTTTTGGCCATGTGATGCGCCTCACTGTTTTTTTTCAGCATCTTCTACATTGAGCACCCTGTTTTTAAGATGATGTTTTAAGGTTAAACATGATTGTGTTCTTGAATTCCACTAAATGTACATTAAATTGGCAGCCCTTCTTTTTAAAAGAATCTTACATATGCAGTAGGGGTATAACAATATGTTGTACATTTATGAGCTTCCATGTATTATCATTAATACATTAAAAATAAAATACATTATTTAAAAAAAAAATCAATATTTAAAAGTTAAATGCATGTAATCAGTGCAAGCTATTGTGTCTAAGATAATTCTGTATTTTTAGCTGTGCAGTATGGGGGGAGATGAGGGTGCACGGGGAAAAGGACCAAGCCCAATATAATAATCCACCACTGAAATAATACCAAATTTAGTATTTTACTGAACCATACTTTTTAACTGTTTACCATATGTGTTGGAAGTAATAATTTCTAAAAACATACTTTTTTAACTATTTGGTATCGAATCACGAGATCAGTATTGTATACGTGACATGAACTTGAGTGTATTGTTACACCCCTAACATACACTTCAATTTGCATATGTAAATGCAAAACAGTCCAGTTGTATGATATATTAAAGGCAGGCTGATTGCATTGTCATTTTTCTATACAGGTGCATTCCTATGTCTGTATGCGTCTGTCTATCTGAGAATATTAGGAGTGAAAATTCCATCACTGTTTCTTTGTCACAGTAAACCATTCATTTACCTCTTGCGCTTTCTGCATGGATCCATGAGCTTGCATGGCCTTCCCGTCTAAAGGAATCCTAGTCTATGTGCCTCCTGTTCATTTCTCTACTCTCAGTTTCAGATGCACCTCCCCCACCTCCCCCTTCAGAAGAGCCGGTGTTTGAGGAGACACAAAACCCAGTTCCACCTCCAGAAGACTATGAGCAAGAGGAGTCTTCTGTGGTGGAGTACAGTGACCCTTACGCTGAAGAAGATCCACCCTGGGCTCCACAAACTTACCTGGAGAAAGGTACACTGAACATATTTTAAAGACTCTGGTTAGATTCAGCACACGTTGCTATTGAGGTTGGCTAGCTACGGCATACCAACATAGTTCACACTGATGTTCATCAGGCCATTTTAATGTGCTCATTGTGACGTCAGTACCATGATGATTTGTGAATGGCCTGTTTTTGCAGCTTGAGGTGGGTGTTACATCAATGACACTGACACTACCAGAATCACAAGCATTTTTCGGACAGTAATTGTTTTTCTTGGGGACATAAGGTGTTTTCAACATTTACAAGAGCTAGTCTGTGATTTTACTGCTGTCCCAATCCAGAATGTCTCTTGAGTTTTCAAGAAGGCGGCAATCCAAAAGTTGGTTTGTATATCCTATTTGACCACTACCAAGTACCATGTGATAACTGCTGCACTTCACTCTAAAGTGCACGCATTTTAAAAATGGACAATTTTATTAATAAAATTCTGTAAACTCTTTACAAGTATAATCATAGTCATGTCACTGCTCCACTACAGCCAGTGGGAGCTGTTAAGAAGAAAAAGAAAAGAAAATCATGTAAACTTTTAAAATGGACCATTATTATGGTATCAAATAAAGTTTAAAAATCAGGTCTTGCACAACTAGTACTAGTCGAACAAGTAGCTTATTATAAGTTTATTTACCTTGTGTAAATAAAAGTTTGCATCAACTTGATTCTGCTAATTTCCACATTTTTTAAATGACATCCATCAATTTTAGAGATAAAATGCAAGACAAAAGCCATTTAAACTATATTGTGTCAATTTCCCTATTTTTACATAAGTATTTAAATAATAAAAATAATAAATAGGGTATTAATTTCCTATTTTTAAATTAAATATATACAGTATCTCACAGAAGTGAGTACACCCCTCACATTTTTGTAAATATTTTATTATATCTTTTCATGTGACAACACTGAAGAAATGACACTTTGCTACAATGTAAAGTAGTGAGTGTACAGCTTGTATAACAGTGTAAATTTGCTGTCCCCTCAAATTATCACTTAGGGGTGTACTCACTTTTGTGGCCAGCGGTTTAGACATTAATGGCTGTGTGTTGAGTTATTTTGAGGGGACAGCAAATTTACACTGTTATACAAGCTGTACACTCACTACTTTACATTGTAGCAAAGTGTCATTTCTTCAGTGTTGTCACATGAAAAGATATAATAAAATATTTACAAAAATGTGAGGGGTGTACTCACTTCTGTGAGATACTGTACATTTATTCATTGTCCAAGCAATAACAGACAGCTGCTTACAGCTGACAGTCATGAAACTGACCATGTGTTCCTGGGTTCGTAGGAACACAGAACTCAATCCTCGACCATGAAATAAATCATCCAAAAGTTTTATGACTGAGGTGCAATACAAATTTATTGTTACAGTTGTCCCCATGTGAAACAATTACTGTCCAAATAGGACTTCATTCATAGCTGAAAGAATCGTCAAATTAGCACAACAATGTAATAGAAACACAACTGTGAATGATTGGTGCTCAAATTTCCACATGGGCTTAGTCATTAGTAACTTGGCTGTCTCTTTGTTTTTCCCGCTTTCAGTGGTGGCAATCTATGACTACATGCGAGACAAGGAAGATGAATTGTCTTTCCAGGAGGGGGACATCATCTATGTCATTAAAAAGAATGATGATGGCTGGTATGAAGGTGTGATGAGTGGCACTACAGGACTCTTCCCTGGAAACTATGTGGAGTCCATCATGCACTACACGGAGTGAGAGTGTCTTCTGTCTCTCCCCCAACCCTCAACGCCCACCAGCGCTAATCTTACACTGCAGAAGAGTGCATGTGTGCATACAAACCATGCTAATAACAGGCCGTGAGACTTAAGACACGAGTGGTGCGACTGAAAAGAGGAGGCGATATGAAGCTGAACATCCAGATGATGCAGAGCAGACTTTTGTACCAAGGACTGAGAAAACACTATTAGAGAAATAAGATTATATTAATAAAAGCCAATAATATGTTTACTGTTACCTTGAATGAAGGATACAGAGTTTGAAGTACAGTATATGCATAAGCTAAATTTAGACATTACATTGTTTTTATTTTTCCATATTTCATAACCTTTGCTCATTCCACAGCATTGCGGTGTTTTGGAAGGCAGCACGGGGCCGACTGATGTCTCTGAAATAGATGTATTTTTTTTAACGGCCTGAGGTGGGTTCAGGGTGTGTTTTACAGTGAGGTCACGTTCAAAAAGGGAATTCATTACAAGCATATTTTGAGGAACAAGGAAAGTATGGAACTGAACGGAAAGAGTGAATATAGAGAAGTAGCTTTCTATTTATTACATGTGACAGCTCGAGGCTTTTTAATTTGTGTCTCTGTAAAGTGTTTTGATTGTTTAAGTAATTGTATGATTTATTCTCTCCCACCTAATTAAAATCAGTTTCAGCCGGATTGATGAAATAGGAAATATTTGCACAAACATGCAAGTATAATTGGTGTCTGCACAGGGTCAGACTCGTTTACACAAAGGTCTCACCTTGGTTTTACTTTTTTATCATTAAATATATTTCATATGTTTATGAACATTTTTCCCCATGAGAAACCATCAGCCTCGACACATGCAGTACTAGACATATCTAATAACCTCATGAACTTTTAAACACTTTTTTTTTCTCGTTTGTTTTACATTTAAATATGGTGTTGTGATGCTAACCAATTGGTAAATATTTGATAAGTGTATGTAGTGCTTCATAGACTGCATGCTTAATAAAAACAGTCCTTATTTACATTTCATTTTTCTTTTTTTTCCACTTTTGCATTTTAATTCTAGGGTACCCACAATCATGGAAAACCTGAAATATATGGAAATGTTAAACTAGTGATTTCCAGTCTTGAAAAAGTTATCACAATGATTAACATTTCCTACAGTTGTTCTAAAATATTTCATCAGCTAAAACCGCAGATATGCCTGCGTGAAACATCATTCTGGTTGTGGAACATTTTGAGACATTTACAGAATAATATAGTTTGTCTATTCATTCATTTGTTAGTACCTGACATTGAAAAATCATCCAATAATCGTGATCAACTATAAAGGTCACAAAAAAAAAACTCATGTAAATTGACGGGAAAAAAGTGTTAAAACCCCATATTTTAATTAGGTCCTCATCACGTTTTTGGTCTTATACCCTGGTCTTATACCCAGTTTAAGACATTCCTGTGACATGGACAGTATTAATTTGGGTGCTCTTGAAATGTTTATGCTACTAAATATATTGTGCCATTTTGTAGTATTATTGAAATGTGTATAAGCTACTATTTGACAATCTTGGATGTTTCTCTCCAGCTACTAAAATAGTTTTCCATTTTGCAGGTCCTAAAATCAGCAAGACTTCAGTGTGTCTCCATTGTGAAATTTAATTTGAATCTTATGTAAAGAACACATGGAGGCTCTTAAAAACAGGGTAGAGTCTGATGAGCATATCTCTCGCCCTACCCTGCAATAATACCTGGCAAAATGTGACGTTTTGAGGGTTAATTTACCTTTTAATTTGTCTGAAAGCACATGACTCTAAACATCAGAGAATTGACAAGTTTAACTCCATTAACTCTATATTCTTGTGTGCATATATATATATATATATATATATATAACCGGATAAATGTATGGGCATCAGTATTTCCATGTGTGAGAGGATGAAACTAATGTGCAAAATCTCTAAATGTGAACCTTTCTTTTTTTCCACTAGTACTTTTCATGTAAATGGTCTGATCGCTCTTCCAAAACGGCACTTGCTCACTGCTTTCTTAATAGAAATGTTTCACCTTTGCCCCCTATGTGTCAGACGCAAAAGTGTACAGATCCAGAAACAAAAGTGAAAAAATGCGTATATGATAAACTTTCTGTTTTTGACTTCTTTCCATACTGTGTGTAGATTGTGTTGAGGGGCGTTGACAGTGAAATGTCTCAGATGTAGTTACAGTGCAGAGCTCAAGCCCATGTTATTTTTCAGACTTACGTAACTTGGCAGCGAACAGGGTCCAGATGGCTTGAGACGTACGTAAGATTGCTGGAGGTTTGCACACTCAGACGCCCACAGGCTGTTAGCTACAGAGAAGAAGAGCATTTAGTCTGCTTTGACGAAGCTATGAGATTCTCAACATATTTGTATCTTATACATATTTACTTCACGTCTTTATATAGTGTTATTTTATTTTTAAGTAATAAATGTATATATACATAGCTACAGTATCCACACAGCAAAAATTGGAAGTGGATGTTTGTGTGGAAGTGTGAAAATCAAACCTCAGCTCTGTGAAAAGTGTCCATGGTGTGAGAACAAGATATCAAATGAGCAGTTCTGTTATGTCCCAAGAAGGATTAGCCTACATCTCAGTAACTTTTTTCGTTTAACATCAAGATAATGTTATACGAATTCCATTATTGTCGTATTTTTACTATAACTGTTTTAAGTGCTTAATTATATCTGTTAGCCAAAACAATATTAAGGTATGTTTGTTACCTTTAACATTTTCTTCCTTTTTATGATTTGTATGCTTCATGCAATTATTTTTATATACTAGCCTATACGAGTCTATTTAAAGGAATAGTTCTCCCAACAATGAATATTTGACGAAGTAGATGAGTTCGATTTTTTTTCCATCTAATAGATTGGGAGAAATTTAGCATTACATCACTTGTTCACCATAATTAACGTTTTGTGAAGTGAAAGGCTTTTATGGCAGGTTCCATTGTGTCAAATTGCCCAATAAAGTACTGGAACTGAAATGTCTTGCTACTAAGGAAATGAACTGTGGATGCAACGCAACACGTAAAAAGACAGTATTCATAGTCATTATAATCCGTAATTATGTCCCCACTGGATGCAACAAATGCCTCGTTTGTAATGGGTTTTATTGGTTTTGTCTGGTCATGCCGGGAGACGGCATCACAGTATGGTAAGGGGCGTAACATTTCTGTCACACGCTTGAGGTATTCGGCCAATCACAACGCACTGGAGCACTGGCCAATCACAGCCGGCGGGCTTGTGGCAACCACATGTGACGACCCCGGGCTGGACTCTGCTTCCTCCACTGTGAAAGCCGATCCGGCGATCCACAGCGCGAAGTTGATGTATTTCCTCAGCGACCAGCACGGATCAGCTCCAGCCATGACTAAGCGGATATCATCCTCTTTTGGAAGGCCAAACAAAGTTTCACTTTCAAAACGAAACACACAGCGTCTCCACGACATGGCGGCGGCAGCAACAATACTACAACGAGAATAAAAGTTACGTCTTCTTTCTTTGCGTGAACATTTGGGTGGTGTTATGCAAATCTTCCCACAGCGTTATGCAAATCTTCCCACATAGTGAGGTAGATATGTGGGGGCGTGTTAGAACGAGCCGTTTTAGGTAGGTGTGGCTGACTCTTAACTTTTATAAAGAATATCTCTTTGGATTTGAGACTTTAGACTTTACAGATCTTCTTTATGCACCAAGAGCTTGTAACACTCCAAAGAGAAAGGAACAATTGAAATCGCATCATATGATCCCTTTAATATTGTTTCAAATAAATAACATTCTTTTGAACTTTCTATTCATCCAAGAATCTTAGGGGAAAACATTACGGTTTCATTAAATTAATAAGCAGCTCAACTGTTTTCAGCATTGATAATAACAAGAAATATTTTTAAGCAGCAAATCAGCATATTAGAATGATTTCTGAAGGATCAAGTGACACTGAAGACTGGAGTAATGATGCTGAAAATTCAGCTTTACCATCACAGAATAAATTACATTTTAAAGTATATTAAAACACAAAACAGTCAGTGTAAATTGTGATAAAATTTCACAATAGTACTGTTTTTCCTGTATTTATGATCAAATAAACGCAGCCTTGGTGAGCAAAAGAGACTTTTTTCAAAAACATGAAAAAATATTACCAACCACAAACTTTTGAATAGTACAGCACATTGACAAACAGATTGCTACTTCATTAGTGAAAGTTATGATGAAGTGTTATCTTTTTTCTCTAATTAAACAGGGCAGCTTCTATTAGGTTATAACTTCAGTCCTCTGGCTGACCTGGCATTAAAGGTTCTTGTTGATGAAGTCAACAGGCAGTCCAGCAATTTCAACCTGCACAGGTCAACCACCAGAGTGGTCCGAAAAAAGAAAGTATATTTATATTTGATCTGACAACTCCAGTGTGTGCTAAGAGTAGCAGCCCTAGACTGCAGCCTCAGGAATCCTCTCAGCAAGCAGTCGAGCAGTTTCTCATAGTACACTACCGTCCTCTAGTGGTTATATGAATTCAAGTCAACAAAGCCATAACAGTAGTGGGTTACACTTAACCCTCACTAAAAGAATAACTCACAAAAACATTGTTATTTACTTGCCCTCGTGCAGTTCCAAATCCGTATGCTGTTTTATTAAACACGAAAAGGAGAAGTGTATGTCAAGCTCCAAAGTAAAAGCAGCACCATAAATTTAAGTTAAAAATATATTAAAGCTTGGGTTTGTAACTTCTGACAAACAATTTCAATAAGAGTATATTCTATTTTTATTTTGCTTGGCAGGTTTATTCATAAATTCAGCTGACTAAATAGCCTAAATAAACAGAAAATCGCCATAATTGATTTGAAAGCTACAGCAGAGATCAAGCAAGTTGATCTCTATGTTATCAAACATTAATAATATTTTGAAAGAAAATAGATTAAATGACAGACTCTTTTTTGATCTTTGTCGTCGAAGATCACACTGGTACGTGATAATACGTATGATATCC
The DNA here is from genome assembly GCF_001515625.1 of Sinocyclocheilus rhinocerous. Taxonomy (NCBI): domain Eukaryota; kingdom Metazoa; phylum Chordata; class Actinopteri; order Cypriniformes; family Cyprinidae; genus Sinocyclocheilus; species Sinocyclocheilus rhinocerous. Next base: position 1,117,493 of record NW_015640452.1, read on the forward strand.
TGCTTGATTTCGGAATAAAGGAGACAGTCTGTCTGAAATATAATACCAGAAGACCATACATGGACAGTTGCCTTTTCAAACAGGGACGTCTTGCGGTAAGATAAAGCTTTCATGTTTTTACCGTCTACCTTCTGATTGCTGCAGGTCAGGCATACACTTCACGAATACCAACATCATAGTAAGACATTTCTCACCTTTTCTTCTCTTTCTCAAGTCTAAGGTATTGTGCTCGAGTATTGTGCGTGTTGGCAGCATGTTTGTAGCTCCTCTGGGCATTCGTTTTATTGCTAGTACAGCTGCGCTTGGGTCCTGCTCAGAGTCCAGCAGTGAAGAGGTCATTATTCGGCGGACAGGACGGGTTCCTCTGGGCTCTTTCTCTCCAGGAGTCATTCTGTGTCAAGGAGAGTTTGACTGTTCCAGAATACTGCTGTGAATTCATAAAACGGGATTAAAATAGACAAACAGACTTCCAATTGATGTTTCAAATAAAACAGTAACTTTACATGACATTAGTTTGCTTTAAACAAGATGCATTTTCAACCAAGAAAATAATATAATCAAATAATCATCTCCTTATTTCTCTGTACATACTGTATTTCTGTGGTAAACAGACAAGGACTGTCTCTTGTCAAATTAAATGTGTAGTAGTTGCTGCGGTATAGGTTTAATCTCTTGAGCAATGTTTAACTAAAGGCAGTTTAATCAGGGACATAAACGTGTGCAACGCCTAACAGTCTATATTTGTAGATTTTAAAACAGTATGCATGTATTATATAGAGTGTACTATCCAATAATGGACTAATTGTTATTCATTGTAAATCAGAGGATTCACCATAAGAAGCTTTTAATTGTATGATGATAATTAATGGACCATCAAAAGAACAAGAATTTGGACAACATTGATTTGTGTGATTTACACATTTATATTGTTCAGTTTAAATGTAACAGACATTTACTTCCCCATTTATTTAACTAAAGGTTCCTGACTTTAAGAAGCAGCATTAGCTCTGTACTCCTCCCTGTAAAAAGAACTCTAGCTATTCCTACATTTCATCGTTCAGGCTTTCAAAACTAAAGGAGTTTTAGAGACACAAAACCAACAGGTACACGTTTTCTCGACCTATGCATTCAAGTTTGCTAGAGGAATGACAATGATAGTAGGCACACAGTGAATTTTTTGCATTGTAAGTCAAGTAAACTTGACGTGACACCTTTTATTTTGTGGCTATGGTCCTAGAACCCTACAAAGTGTTCAATCTTAGGCAACCATACTGTGGAAGCATGCATGCTAGATTAATGTCAGTACATTGTGGCATTGCCATGACATGAGAGATAGATGTTCCAGATATGTAACACACTTTAATACAGCACTGAGCATAGACAGAGGTCAAAATAAGAACAACATCAATTCCTTATGTGTGAGCTAACCCATGCAGAGCTAACGCACATTGATAAAGTCAGGAACTGCAGCTGTATGTACAGATAGATAGCAATGCAACCAACATAAACAGACATCACATCCCATCCCAGACACAGGCCAGCTACACACAGAGATGTACTCAAGTGGTAACAGGCTCATTTTCATCTTTGTCTAACATTTGGACAGCTTCAAGAAAAGTAAGGGTCCACAGCGACACAACATAACAGATTTATCAATAACAATGGTAGCTGTTTTTTTTTTCTTTCTTTACATTTTAGTGGATGTTTTAAATTAAATGTGGAAAATTTGGTAGAATACTTCATTTAGAATGTATGCTACATGAGTGCAATTCCCACATTGGGATTTGCACGTCTAATGACAAGCAAGGGCGGCACTATTACCAGGCCCTCATTGTTTTTCTGAGAGTGGATCAACCAAATCACTCAGACAAAATGCGCGCGCACACACACACAAACATCGGTTCAACAACCCTAATTTTCTATTCACGTTTAACGTTTACAGTCAAGGGTTTCAAAACTAAACTTTAAAATAAGAATATATTTCAGGTATTAAATAATTTCATATAAAAAAGTACAAGTTCCCTCCCACCCCAGAGTTCCACATATATACGTATACATATACATTATCCCCTTTCCTCACAGCAGTGTCCATGCAGTACCTATAATAACAACGTCAGTCTTTTTCTCAATATTTTTGTATATCTGCTACACTTAATAGCAAAGCGGAACAAACACGCAGAGAAGCTTATGTATAGATGGTTTGGCTTTTTCATATTGTGGTTATAATCTGGGGTTAAAATGAGTATTATTTTAATGCAGACGTTTCAGTCGTTGAAGATAAACGGAGTGGAAAAGGAGAGTAGCATATCCATACTCGGCACATGTCCCAACTACCACTCGCTTGTCAGTTTAGTGTTTTGGTCCCGTTTGGGTGGAGCCGGCGGAGGACCCCGCCGTAATGTTGCATAGCCTGAGATGTTGGCACTCATGTATCCGCCCTTTTTCTGCTGACCCAGCAGCAACTCTGGAGGAGGGGGCGGAAGGGCCATATCGTCCATGGTGGTTACTGGCTCCAGCTTGGCCGAGATTCTTGAGGATGTGAGGGAGCCATATCGAGTCATGGACTTCCTTTTGAGAGTTCTGTTGAGGTCTTCCAAGAAGTTGGGCTGGATGGACAGACTGGCCTTGGGGGAAGTTGGTGGGATCTGAGAGTTAAAAGAGGACAGAGGCATCTGTTGAGGAGGTGGAGAAAGGACAAGCGACTCAGGTGGGCCACTGCTGTGGCGGTGCAAAGTCGGAGGGGGCACTTTCTTCAAGGAGCTTTGCTTCCATGAGGATGTGGAGCTGGATGTGTGTTGGGGTTGAGGGTTCACCACAGCCACTTTAGGAGCCCCGGTGTGCAGTTCTGATGGTAGAGGTGGAGGAGGCAGGAGTTCTGAGTCTGGTGGTGGAGGGGGAAAGTCACATTCGGGAGGAGGAGAGGGGAAGTCTGAGCTGGATTGCTGATATTGACCTTGCTTCCCCTGGAGAGCCAGAGGCAGATTAGCCAAGTTGATCTTGCCTGGTTTTGGTGGTGCACGTAGTCCTGTGGAAGAGTCCTTGGAAGGTGATCCTGTTGTAGAGGATGGAGTTGAGAAGGAGCTGGGAGGGGCTTGACTGGTTTGGGCAAACATGCTGACCAGATCCTCCACTTTCTTGGACTCCTGGTACTCAATGGAAGAGGTGGACTTCATGCTGGAGTTGCGCTGTGGGGTTGGAGGAGGCTTCTTCCCTCCTGAACCAGTAGAAGAATTTGACGACGTCGATGGGGACTTCTTGATTGGTGATCCCATCTTGCCAGAAGGCTGTGGGGCAGGAGGGGGACTTGGAGCAGGAGGTGGAGGGAATTCAAGGGTACTCTCTGGTGGGGGTGGAGGAAATTCAGGAGATTGTGGTTGAGCCCATGAGGATGTGGAGCTGGATGTGTGTTGGGGTTGAGGGTTCACCACAGCCACTTTAGGAGCCCCGGTGTGCAGTTCTGATGGTAGAGGTGGAGGAGGCAGGAGTTCTGAGTCTGGTGGTGGAGGGGGAAAGTCACATTCGGGAGGAGGAGAGGGGAAGTCTGAGCTGGATTGCTGATATTGACCTGGCTTCCCCTGGAGAGCCAGAGGCAGATTAGCCAAGTTGATCTTGCCTGGTTTTGGTGGTGCACGTAGTCCTGTGGAAGAGTCCTTGGAAGGTGATCCTGTTGTAGAGGATGGAGTTGAGAAGGAGCTGGGAGGGGCTTGACTGGTTTGGGCAAACATGCTGACCAGATCCTCCACTTTCTTGGACTCCTGGTACTCAATGGAAGAGGTGGACTTCATGCTGGAGTTGCGCTGTGGGGTTGGAGGAGGCTTCTTCCCTCCTGAACCAGTAGAAGAATTTGACGATGTCGATGGGGACTTCTTGATTGGTGATCCCGTCTTGCCAGAGGTCTGTGGGGCAGGAGGGGGACTTGGAGCAGGAGGGGGAGGGAATTCAAGGGTACTCTCTGGTGGAGGTGGAGGAAATTCAGGAGATTGTGGTTGAGCCTGCCCTCCTGGCTGCCATTTTGGTTTGGTTTTAACCACAGGCGGAGATATGGGACCTTTGGATCCATCAGGGTTGTCAGGGAACTGGTTGACAATCTGCTTTACAAGCGATTGAGTGGGAGAGATGGGGGCAGATACAGATGGAGCTTTAGAAGAAAGGCTATATTGCTTGGGAAGAGTAGGTGGAGGTTGATTGGGGCTGTGACCACTGGAGAGGCTTTGCTGTTTCTTCATGGTGGCTGGAGGGGTTGGAGACAAAGAAGGTGGCACAGGGGAAACGGAGGAAATGCCGTGGGCAGGTTTTGGAGCTGTTTGAGGCAGAAACCCACCAGTGAATGTTTTAGGTGGGGCAGGTGGACCTGACTGCTGAGGCGGGGGAGAGAAACACACTGGAGGAGGTGGTGGAGGCTCTTCATCTTGTTGGACAGGTGAGAAATCATAGGTCATATTAGGGAACTTCTGAGCTAAAAACTGCTGGAGCCCATTGGGGCTAAGGGGAGGTGGGTATTTTAACTGTTCTGGGGGTGGTGGTGGAGGCAAGTAGCCATTACTGTGTAGGTAAGGTGGGGCTGGCAGCTGGTCTTCATCTGGAGGTGGAGGGGGAGTGTATTGGGGGCTGAGGGGAGCATGCTTCAACACTGCCATGGCTGACCCTGGCACTGGCATTTCTGGAGGAGGTGGTGGTAGTGGGGGCGGAGGGGGACTGCTGGCAGTTTCTGCCATATTATTCATTACAGGTTTGAGACACTGTGGGGGTGGTGTAGGGGGCATAGTTTGCTGCTGCGCTGCCAATAAGGGGGTCTGTTTGTAATGATTTGGAGCCTGGGAGATGTTTTGCAACCTAGCGAGGGTGCTGTATTTAGTGAACATAACTGGGGTGGAGTGGTGCGTGGGGTTGGGGAGAGGGGGAGGTGCTGGTGGAGATGGTGGCGAGGAGGGGGACACTGGGGACACACCACTGTAGCTGCTACGAGACTGGAGAGGCTGGGGCAGTTGGGGAAGTTGTAGAGGGTAAGAGGCTCTAGTAGGCTGTGCTGGTGGGCCATCCATTCTCATCTGTGGACATGACAAAAATTCAATTAGAACAGGAGTATGAAGGAGATTTATTTCACACAGTTTTTTTATTTTTTGAAGGATATGTATTAGTGATGTGCAACAAGATATTCAGCAGACAGTGCAATTAAAAGAGTGAAATAACATGAAATGTTACAGGAAATGCTATGAAGTCTTAAGGGAGGAGCTAAGAACTGTTAGTATTAATTAAGATCTGCTCTTCCAAACTCAGAAACGTTTGTTCTTGCAACACAGAATCATTGAGACATAGAGCTCAAACTAAAAATCACCAATTATGACAACAGCAATTCAGTGTGTGCATAAAATAGGAGTTAACCTGTATTTTTGTTGTGCTTACTGTGACTTCTCTGAGAATATCTCTTATTGATAATAACACACACCAAACCAAAACACAACAAACATCATGTAAAGGGTTATTCAAAATACAACACCAGTGCACTGTCTGTTAAGAGTTAACACAAACTATTACAGCAGGTGTCTCACAGCAGTCCCCAATTGCCCAGCATTCAAAAAACAACTAAGATGAACTGCCCACCACACACATCATATCAGTGGTTAGTTGCTTTAGAGGTTCACATGTGAGGATTATATCAAATATAAATGGCCAGAGTGTGAGGTTTTATCACACTCCTAACCTCAATCCCCACCAGTGTATAGCCTTTCCAGACTTGAAATTCTCATCCTGGGTAGACAAACATAGAGGGGACCAATTAATATATCTGGAGAAAGTGTGACATAAGTAATGTCCCACAATCACCCAAATGGTCTTTATTGTGGCTTAAATTGCCCTTGTCCTCTGAGTAATTAAACTTAACACCTGGAAGAAGCTGACAATATGTCATATCCTGATTTAGCAAATTCTACTGACAGAGCATTTTAATTAAATTGGACAAAATTGTAACTACAATCAAATCAAAGACACCATTACACCATACAAACCTCATTGTTTTCTGCTTGGTATATGAGTATATTTTCTGAGGTTTTCATTACAGCATTTTTTTTTTTAAATATGTGACCTGTGCTGGCAAAATGGGTCACAATGAGCAATTTTTTCAAAAATTATTTTCATTTTCATATTCTATTAAAAAGAACTTCAAAATGATGTATGATTTGTTGGAATTGGACGAAAAATGACTGAGCTACACCTGTTTGAAGTCGATAGAGTCAGTTATCGTCAAGTCAAGTCAAGTCAATTTTGAGAAAAATAGTTTTCTGAAGGTTTCAAAGCAAAATCACCTGCAACGTTGCATCTTTTCCTCCACTTCTTTTCTTAATACTAATTTCTATATTAATAGTCACAATATAGCTATTTTTTATTTTATCTTTGTTATTATAAATAAGAACAGATGCAAAAAAGCAGTAGAATGGCCTATATTAAGAACTACTGTAATGCACGGTTCTAATATAATGTTACACATCAGATGTTTTTCCCCAACAGTTCGCCGAACGTTCACTTAAGACATAACAGATTATGTTTGCGTAAATACTTACTGTAATTCTGTGTATATGTGCATATTTATCGGGATCGTGCGCAGTCGGAAGCGCCTTTATGCATGCGCTTCGGATGACAGTCAGCGTGAGAAGCGAGTGGAGAAAAGGTACTCCTCTCAGAAAAAGTACAAATAAAGGTAATTAAACATCTAAAATTATTATTTGGAGCATTGGGATCGCTAAACGAGGGCTTAATGAACTTATTTTTGTGAATACCTTAAAATCGACATTTTTCACTTTTTTTTGCCTGTAACTCAAAATTAGACAGTGCGCATTCCGACTCATTTTGACAGCACGGGTCACATATAAAATTGCAACATGCAACATGCAACATGATAAGATTGCAACAGATTGTTCAAAATGGATTAAGATACAGAAGAGATGATAATGACACCATGATGAAGAAACACAGGTGAAACAAAGCAGAGCAAGTAAAGAGACAATACATTTCTTCAATGGTCACCTTGGGTTCATCTGCCTGATTGCCTCTCTTCCAAGCCTCAGAGAAGATGGAGCTGACAACACTCTGAGAGCGCACATGACCAGAGGATGTAGTCTCTGACACGCCGCTGTCTGATTGGCTTGAATGGTTGGACTGAGATTCTGCAGGCATGAAAGAATCACAATGAATCAAAAAGTTGAGTAAAGATACAAAGTTAAACACACGATAATCTATCTCATAGACAACAATACACAATATCAAGCACCGTCTCATTTGAGTTTCCTATATTTCTGCTGCTGCACTCAGGGCCGGTGTACCGACGAAACATGCTACCTATCAGATTGTGCTACCAAAAATATATTCGTATTGTTTTAAGGGTAGGGGTAGATATGGACATTAAAAAAAGCCACAAACCACATGAATAAGATGCTGGTAGCACAATCTGATAGGTAGCATTTTTCGCTATTGATTTGTGCTACCTATCTTTTTAATGGGAGGTAGCACAAATTGTCAGAACACCGGACCGTCGCATTTGCCTTATTCAATAGGCAAATGCTAGGGACGTTGTCCATCCATAGGGGTGCCCAAATTATAATTTTTTTTATAATAATATTATTTTAATTAGGGGTGCACTACATATCGAAATATAATCGATATCGCATTATGGCTTAATGCCATATCGCGAATGTTGCGATTTAAATAAATAAAAATACCTATGCGCTGCAGTTTTCAGATTGAAGCGGTAATGTGTTCGAGTGCTGCCCATGACACTCTGAAACATGCAGCGCATTTATTTATTTGCTGGCAAACCATTGAATTTGAGCAGAGATGCACCGATCGACCATCGGCCTTAAATCGGAACCGGACGTTTTTTTGTTTTATTTCAGAGTCTGTAAACAGCGTTAACAGAGGCCAGAGACACAAAGAGGAGAAAATACATTAGCAGGCAGAGCAAGCTCACTGTTCACGATGCGCAAAGTATGAATGTTTCTCTGAGGGGAACTGACTGTCTTAAGTAACAGTTTAGATGGCATTTTCCTTAGTGCTTACAGTGGTAAACAAGGAACCAATGCATCACTGCTGTTCCTTAAGCGCCACCTGCTGACAGAGAGTGAATTTGCATTTTCATTCAGCCCATCTGCTGTTTGGTATGTTTTATGTAGCATAATTTCACAAAGCTAAAGTCAGACCATTCTGTTTTTGCTTCAGGTTTTGAAATTATACAGTCTAATTTAGATCAAAATATAGGCTAATAAAGCAGCTAACCATATTCATGTACTCATATTTTCATTCTTTCTTGTCTTTTGCTTGAATAAAATACTTTAAAAATCAGTTTTGGATTCTGCCATGAAAAGTTAAGATCAGTGCATCCCTACATTTAAGAATGTCTGAAATGAAGACATTAAGATTTAAATGTTAGTATTGTAGCTGCCTTTGAATGATAAAGTTCTCTAATTTAAATAGCTGAGGTAACGTCAGTTTTTTTATTTTTTTGGTGCAACCGTCTTATTTTCATATGTAATTTGTTTTATGTCATAAAGCTATGCAGTTTCTGTGTGAATGATCGGCGGTGAAATTGGCTGCAATGCAAGGGGCACTAGCTAAAATCTTGCCTAGGGCACCAAATTGGTCAGGGCCGGCTAAATTAAGATTTAAATGTTAGTATTGTAGCTGCCTTTGAATGATAAAGTTCTCTAATTTAAATAGCTGTGGTAACGTCAGTTTTTTTATTTTTGTGGCGCAACCGTCTTATTTTCATATGTAATTTGTTTTATGTCATAAAGCTATGCAGTTTCTGTGTGAATGATCGGCGGTGAAATTGGCTGCAATGCAAGGGGCACTAGCTAAAATCTTGCCTAGGGCACCAAATTGGTAGGGGCCGGCCCTGGCTGCACTGCTGAACTCACCTGGTAGACTGGAGGAGCTGGAACCAGACTTGATACTGGAGCTGGACAGGGAGGACCAATCATGAGCAGCCTCTGTGCGTCTCATAGCTTCCTGGTAGTTCAAATACAGCTGCTTCCCATACTGCATTACAAATCACATAGATTCAGCCACAAAACCTAGCAATACACATTATACAAAATGGGGTGATGTCATCATAAGGAGATGTTACCTTGGCAATGCGTATTCCATTGACCCACTGATGCAGCGTTCTGACATCATCACAGCACAGGTACTTGATGTACTGTGATTTCTTCTGAATCTGAGGGTGCTGAGTGGCGAAATCAGAGACGTTACCTATACTGATGCATTTTATAGTCTGTGTGTAAAGCATATAGCAATAGTTTGATACCCTCATATCAGTTACAAACATCAGAACATTTTCCCTGTATCAGAGTATGGTCAGAGTAAATTCAGCCTCAGCTGGATCACAAAATCTGATGCATATTAAACACAAAACTCGCAAGCACTACCAAAAAAGTGTAAGCTTGAAACTGATTGAACGGCTTTTATGCAATTTCTGACCTATCCTTGAAAACAAAGTTGTTTACAAAATCTCAGTTTGACACAATAAACACTTCTTTGCCAAAGAGGGATCAAATGTCTGTGATTTCTATACTGTTAACTGCTGACTGATGTTGTACCATAATTTGAATGAAATTTTCCATGCTTGTATGATACTGTGATATCAGCCATTTTAGATCAACTCATCTCTGACTGGACCATAAAAACAAAACAAATTGTGTTCGGTCAATTGTCAGATGGTCTCTGGCCTAGTAGGCAGTTCTTCACAAGAATAAACTGCAGTGTGGTCAGCCCTTTATGCTATAGTCAAAAATATGGCTATGCATAAGGTCAAAGAAGTTCAATAGCAGATAAATGTTATGTCAAAAGAAAGCCAAACACTGACCAAAAACAGTCTATATTTATGTTTGTCTCACTTCTGTGGCTTTGATTTCCTTCTAAGAGTGTCTGCACAAACTGAGGAAATATGTTGTTCAGTCCAGAATCATAAATTGTAATGCAGATCGAGATCTGGCTTTTACAGATCCCAGCGCCTGAAATGTCCTCTGGCAAAAACCTCTTGCAGCTGTCTGCTTTAATAATATAGACAAGTGGAAATCTGGAAAATTTAAGTAGCTTATGATAAACTCTGGAGATATGGTCAGGCAAATGCTTGTTTTGCTGCTTCCACTACTTACAAATGACTTTTTAGTCTTTTAAGTAAATGCATTTTAAGAGCACATGGCTTTAACTCATCTTCCTCTTCAGGAACAGAACATAGTGTCTAAAATGTGATTGACATCTGATAATGAGGAATAACAACTTTGATTTTTTTTTTGACAATATTTATAACTGCATACAATTGGTATGTGTGATAGAATGTACAAAAGATGACTGTCATCTCTCACCTTCAGGACCATGCAGTAGTCAGTTGGGGCTTTATATTTGCTGCGGTAGTCCTGACCCAAGTACACATTAACATGATCCAGCTGCAGGAAGCAAACCAGGTCTCTAGAGGCCTACAGATGACACCGGATGAAATTAAAAAGATGTTAGTACATAACAAAGGAAAATCTTTGTTTAGAATGCATCTGTAGGGAATGCTGGTTATAGAACTACTTCAAAATATAAATTGTCTACATTCATATGCTTGTATCATATCTCTTACTATTGTCAGAATTATTAATTGTTTATTTTATATTTATTTTTAAATCATCATGCCACACAGTTAGACCTGTGGTGTAATCCATTTGTTTATATTGTGTCAATGAAATTTAGTTTTTAAAATTTGCTTTTAAATAAGCAAAAATAAATAAAATGAAATTATGACCTAAATTGACCTAGATGTTACTTCACTGTTGAATCCACTACGGGGAGCACTACATTGGAAAAGTATGCTGAATTAGTGCATAGAATAGGAAAGGCAGGTTGAATAGCATGAAAAAGTGGGTCCTGAATGTTCCTTTTTTTTTTTTTAAGAACTGAGATTCTGTACATGTCTCATGTAGAATCAGATGGATCATATGTGTTATACATCAGTGTTAAGCATGAAACAGGATGCGGGTATGCTAGTGATGCAGATGGGCAGCAGCTGTCAAACCCAGAGCGATGACCTGAGGATGTACAGCAGCTGCTCTTTTATCTCTCTCTCGATCACCCTCTGCCTCCCTGTGGTCTGTGGATAATGAGCAGTCACTGGCCCATATCTCCTCTGAACTTGACCTCATTAACTGACCTCTAAACATGGATGTGTTAAGCACAGAGTCAGCGGGCCCTTTATCGCTTGAAAAGCACAGGAATTATGACATGTGACTGACAGCAAGCGTGTTCATGCTTTAGCTCTCAAATCTCATTCACATTTGCACATACACAAGATGTGCTTCTGCCAGGTTTGACATCAATGATGCCAAACGTCATTGGTCATTGTGCCTTGTACCCGATGCACCTAATGTGAATATATGTATGAGCAAAAGAATATGCAGCAGCACAAACCAACTGTTATTTTGGTACTCTTTATAAATTATTATAGCATTTATTGTGTGTAGTATCACTGCTCAGGCCTCACAGTGTGAGTGTATCTGCACATATATGTGTGAGCATGCATTATACAAGCATATGTGCACATAATCCCAGAATCTTTTTTCATGCTTTTAGAGATCATTTAGTGGATTAGACTATTGAGCATCTTCTTCTGGGAGTGAATCCATAATGTTAATCTAACACTATGCACATACATAGACAATTAATGCTGCCCAGTTTGATTGTAAACTAGCCAGTGTATGTCTATATGTTTCTATTAAACACAACAACAACAACAAAAAGTAGAAAAAAGTATGATGCCTCCCTCTTGTTTCGGCAGAGCCTAAAGAACTTTTACAAATGCAATGTGGTCAGATGCCTTTTGATGTTCTGACACTTTGGACCCATTGTGATCAGATCACCAGAAAACTTATTTTAATAGAAGTTGGAAAGAGGGCCATAGTGTAAGAGTGTTTTTGTATTAGTCAGCAAGAATATGAAAGTGTCTGTGTCAGCCATCGAGTGTGTGATAGAGAAAAGAGAATGAATTTCACGGCAAACAGATTATGAGATGAAGCATGAGACCACAGAAGAAAAAGAGAGACAGACTCACAACTGACCTTGGCTTTACCCTTTGGCACGTAATATATACCAGAGGCTCGTAACAGGAAGTAGCGCTTCTTCCAGGATTTCTTGCCATCGTCTTTGAGCCAGAGCACCCCTTCCATCTCAGGCACACTGATAGAGCTTCCACAGAAACACTCCTGCTCAAAAACACATACACACAAACACCTTTATCAGTCACCCCAGTAAATACAACATGCCTGACATGACCTAAATAAGTCATGCTGACTTTAAAACCCAAGAGAAAATGTAAGTAGGTTCACAGTCTGTCTCACCTCCAGCAGAGCCTCTTTATTTCTGTCTGCCATCTCACACGTCTCCTTACGCCCCAGCAAATAGTTCTGAGGAAACAGATGAATCAGGGTGATGGTTAAAGTGGGTAAGAAAAGGTAAGAAGAATCTGTGACTATCACTGATTTATAGGTATACTAGAGCATTAGCCAAAACAATTTTTTTTTTTTTTAGGGTTGCAAGGTCTGTCTGGGGTGGTTTTAAAATGGACAAAGCAGCAGCAAGAGACTGTCTGGGCAGTCAACACACTTCAACCAGCCTCTGCTAAGATTTTTTTTTATTACAGCTCAGCATTTGCATGACATTGACGTAGCTCAGTCACATACATCAATAAAACTACTGATCCACAGAGCACTTCACAAGCAGAACACCCGTACTGAACAAACCTATATTACTGTCACTCTGAAACATCTTTCTCTTTCATATCTATAATCAGACTTTGGTGACAAAACTGCACACATCTAGTCATTAGATGGGCAATAAGGGACAGTTCACTCAACAATGCAAATGCTGTAATTCTGAAAACGAAAGCATTATTCACTGAAAATCTTGCCTTTCACTGTAGCCTTCATATAAAAAATGGCATTGTCAGACACATCAGTGAATAACTAACTTACACTGTCATTCAAGTTTGGGTATTTTTTTAAAATATTTTTATTTAGCAAGCCAAGGACACATTTATTAAAAAAATAAAAAATATATACAATAGACATTTATAATATTACAAAAGATTTATATTTAAAATAAACACTGTTTTTCTGAACGTTTTCTATTGACCAAAAAAATCCAAAAAAAATGTATGGTTTACAAAAAAAATATTAAGCAGCCAAATGTTTTCATCATTGATAACATGACACAAAGACATGAAGACTAAAAATTCAGCTTTGCCATCACATTTTAGAATATATTCAAATAAAAGTTTTTTTTAATTGTAATATTTCTCAAAATTACTGTTTTTGATGTATTTTTTATTAAATAAATGCAGCCTTTGTGAGCTTAATATACTACTTTTCAAAAACATTTAAAAAAAATCTTACCAACTCTTTAAAAAAATCTTACTAACTTTTTAACAATAGTGTATACAGTATTTAACAATGCTATTGTAAGTTTTAGAAGAATTAAAATGTAGTTCAGAAGTTGTAGGGAACCATTTTTTGCTGCTATATAATTTTTGCTGCTATTGCTGCTATAACAGACA